>NW_022729488.1:100603-108769 GCF_011630105.1 Anneissia japonica | reverse complement strand
GGATTTGGGGGTGGGGGGGGCACGCATTAGGGGGGTCCCCCCCCCCCCCTATTTTTTTGCAAAAAAAAAAAAAGAAAAGAGAAGGAAAAGAAAAAATTACACACACAGTGTTTAAGTCTTCTTTTCCTACCAAAAACACCCTAGCAGAGTGCTATTCATAAATCCACTTGGTGAGGCCCCTGCCCTCGGTGCTTCGTACCTCGGCTGGTCGTCCATCTTTACTTTGGCGGCCCCCCACCTTTTGCTAAATCCTGTATCCGCCCCTGCCATTTGTGTGAAATCATACAGAATAACAGCAATCTTTGACCTTGTGTATAATAAAATAAAATTACTGACAGTAGTACAATATATATTACTCATCACAATAACGTGAACATTATCAGTTTGTCTTCATCATACTATACCATTGACTTTTTTCTACGCAAGAGCCTCTAATAAATTTGACAATAACAATTGAAATATACTACCAATAAAAGTGTTTATTAATAATATCTCATAGAAACATGATTTCAAAGAAAAAAAAATAGAGAACATTAATTTTGGACTTACCCGTACTAATAATAAGTCGAGTGGTAAGGCAGGAGCGCCGTTAACTACAGCCTTAACATCGGCGCTGGTACCAGCTGCTCCTCGATCAGGGTTCGGTTGGTAGAACCAAGTCTTCTCGGATAAGGAATTAAAATGGAGGTCCAGTGAAGACATCTGGCTCGTGTGCACTTTAAAGAACCCATTGCGTTTCTCGGAAGAGTAGAGGTTACCCCTATGCGATGGTTCATTGATGTGCATAATGTGAACATGTAGCTACTATAAGCGCCTCTTTTCGGCCGCTAGTCCGGTAGTCAAGGACCATTCCCATACGCAATTCAGCGCAATGACACTGCGAGTTATGGGTTATCATTTTACCTCCAATTAATAAATTAAATAAATAAATAAATAATTAAATGAGGCATCAATGTGACGGGTGCACATATGCGAAATCCAGTGAGAGTCAAAAAAGGGAGGGCCTTGATATCTGTCTCTTATACACATCTTATATATATACATATATATAAATCAATTAATTGCCTCCCCAAAAATATCGTTTATCTCATAAATATCGTAGTATTTGTGGTAAACAATATGTCAGAGAAAACACTCTTCATATGAGAATGACACAACATCGATCAGCTATCAAAACCTCTAAGCTTGATCAACCAGTAGCCGAACTTTTAGCTGGTCACTCAATTACAAATTGCAATTTGTTATTGCAAAAGACCATAATGCCAATTGGAGCAACAAAAATCGTAAGGATAAATACAATCACTGGGAACTAAATTATTCCAATGACATTCGAAATTTAATCTCTAAATCGTTTGGCTTATTTTTAGTAGCGTGTCTCTGAAGTTTAGTTAACTATAGTTTATTCATTATTATTTTGTTTGTTGCGTAAATGTTTGAAAACCATGTTATTTCGTTTACTGAGATGGAAACACCGAGGTGTATTTTATCATAATAGCCGTCATCACATTTAAAATTTAATGTAATTAATATTACAGCAGAACATCTCGGGTTCGAATTCCCGTTATGGTGAATTTTTACCCTCTAAGCTTGCTCCTTGTTATGAAACGATGAAATGAAACGATATCTATATAGAGTTTTGTAATGTAATAAATTATTATTTTTGTTTAAATATAGCAATAACATAACATTATATTATAGACTATGATAGTGTTTCTATATCATTTTCATTATAGGTTTGTTTTTTTTTGGAGATTAAACAATGAAAGCAAAATTAAGAATCATAAAATATGTTGTTGGAGCGATTATAAGAACACAGAGAAAACAAAATTATATATCTGCAATTCTGTAGTTTGATGCGTGTGATATAACATATCAGTGTGTATGCCCATAACTTTCTAATATAAAGGTTTGCTTTATAAATCATCTTCTAAATTATATAAACTTTGTCCACCTTACTGACATGAACATATTAGTGTGTTATATAATATTAGCCGCTATCACGTCCAGAGGTAAGTGACTTTATTTAAATTTACAAGATAATAGCTGGTTTTTTTTTATTACATTATTTTATAGAATACATTAGCCATTTTAAACGAATTTCTGATATTATTAGACGAAATCCAGTGAGAGTCAAAAAAGGGAGGGCCTTGATATAAACAAGATACCGTAAAACCTCGAATTGAAGCCCAGTGGGCTTAATCCCGAGATGAAGTCCATCTTGAATTGAAGCCCCTTCTTTAGTTGCAAAATTAGCCTCTAAAAGAAGCCCAACTCGAAAAGAAGCCCATGGGCTTCTTTTTAAATAGCATAGGCTTTTTGAGACAGTACATACACTGTGCATGAATTTCAGGGAAAAATAAAGTAAAAACAAGCTTGGTTTATACATTAGTTTAGGTGATGTAATGCCAGCTAAATACACTACAATACAGATTGATGTTACAATGACCTTATTTATTGTTTAATTATACAAATTTAAAAAATTTACAGCATTCATTTTGAAGAATCCCACTCTTCGCTTTGCAAAAGTAGTCTCGAAAAGAAGCACATCTCGAAAAGTAGCCCATCTAGAAAATAAGCCCATCCAAAGTTGTTTTAATAGCTCTATGGGTTTTACGGTATACACATTGATGGATTCGATTTTTTATTTGTGACATTAATAGGCCTAATATCTAAATTTAAAATTCATAAAGTTTATTGAAATCTTGCATTATACACATTATATCCATCCATCTATTCATTCATTATTTTAAATATCATCATCAAATTATGTAATCTTCTTCATTTAGCATCAGGAGATGAAAACAAGTTGTGTGTGACCGAGGGAAATCGAATAGCACTCCCAGCACACTCAGACGTCGCGGATAATGTAAAAAGTGTAAACTGGTTCGATGGCGGGCCTAATGAAACGCATGTTAACAATTTTATCGTTAGCTTGGCACATCCCAATCAAAGTCGCTTTTCCATTGACGTCACTAAACAAACCTACGGAGATTTGATTATTGAACCTGTAAACAGAGGAGATGCAGGATATTACACTTGCCAGGTTGTTAATAAAGATGAAACAACATCATGGGTATCAAATTCTTAATTAATTGTATATTGTGAATAGATTATTTAACGTTATCATACTTTAACTTTATTGTATACTAAAATAGGTTGTTGAGCAGAATATCCTCATCTTGGGTATCAATTGTCTTCCGGTGTACCTCACTGGAGATATGTTTTCGGACTTATTGGGTTATCCTTGGGTGTGATCCACACCAAAAAATACTCTTGTTTCCTGCTATTTAGTACCGGTAACTAGAGCCTAACCAAAGAAAGTTCATTCAAAAAAAAAGGGACCACAGAGTAAATTCTTAACTTCCAGATAAAAAATAATGTTTAATTCTACTAATTGTATATTGTGAATAGATTATTTAACATTATCATACTTTAACTTTATTGTATACTGATAAAATAGGTTGTTGAGCAGAATATCCTCATCTTGGGTATCAACTTCTTGTTAAGTTATATGTAGTGAGTAAGCAGATTATTGGTTATATCATCATATTTAAGCAATCAATTCTTTTCACTTTATTCTCAAAATTAAACGAGATAAAATCAATACGATGATTACTTCAGACATATTTCGATTATCTACGAAACAATAAATTTATGAGTATTTTTTATTGTTTTATGTTAAAGATATGGATCCTCCTATTATTTTAATACATTGGAATACTAAAAAGAACAGCCGCGCTACCTTTTACTGCAGTTGTTCTATACTCAATCCAGACAATAAACCGATTGTTAAATGGTACCTTGATGGCAGTGAACTCAACACTACAAAAGCTAAATTCAATTCTGATGAAGAGGAAAGAAAAGCAACACTTGCTATTCCTAACATATCTGAACAAGATATTGGGAATTACACTGTAAATACAAATAAGGGTGCTATGAATATGACTTCCAAAGGATTACATCAACTGGTGGCTGTATATTTTGATATACATTAATCACACACACACACACGCACCCATACACCCACCTCGTAACGTGTTACATTTTTGTTAATAAAGAAGAGGGCGTATCACATTGATCTCTGTTTAACCATAGAACAAGCTCTATGGGTTAACTTATGTTAGTTAAAAAAAATGTGCCTATAGAATTAAAGTATAATAGGCCCATAGGCTATACAGATGCTCAAATAAATTATAGCAAGCATACAAATATCATTATTATAACTTTGTTTATTAGGCCCTATATACATACATTTGTGTTTATTAACAGATGATAGGAAAGCTCTTATTAAGGGCGTTTTGATAGCAAATGTACTAGAAGGTTCCAGTCAAGTAACGATACCGTGTGAGTACTCAGCAGTTGCAGGAGACGTGGAAACTATATTGTGGAACGAAGTTGATGACTCAGGAAAAAATGTAGACGTAGCAATTATTGATTCTACAAAGAAAGAAAATGGGCGTTACAAGTTGATGACACAATCTGGAGTAGCAAATCTGATCATCGAATCGCCAACACGAAATGATTCTGGAAGGAGGTTCAAGTGTCTTGTTATATTTTATAGTTAACCCCCGGCCATTTTGGACCCTCCATCGCTGGTAAATGTATTGTGTAAGAATAATTTTAATTACCGATACCGAGCCTGTAGTTTAATCATGTAAATAGTAGTAATAATAATAATAATAATAATAATAATAATAATAATAATAATAAAAAGAATAAAAATAATAAAAATAATTAAAAAAATAAAAAAAAAAATAATAAAAATAATAATACAAAATTGCAATAACAATAACACAATCGCCCTACACTGGAAAAACAGCTTTCATACCTTCGTTCGATATCTCAAACTAACTGGAAGTTTGATTTTATTTTTCATTAGATCTAGACAAACCAGAGGTCACTGTATCTCCAAGTGTTGTATTTGAAGGCAACTCGTTTACCTTAACTTGCAGTAACATCAATGTTAACCAACCAAAACGATACAAGTCACGTGGTTAAAAGACATCACAATCAGCAACGATAGTTGAAGGTATGACATATATGAAGATTTTAATAGAATTCGAATCCCTTAGCATCTGTTGATGACAATGGAAATTACCAGTGCAGAGTACAAAATGACGCACACTGAAAAGGAAGGACAAGTTTAGAACTCAATGTATCAGTCTTTAATGATTATGTGAGTACCACCATGATCATTGTGTGATAGAACACCTTTAATAAACACCCCGGCGCTATATTCAATAGCGATAGCGGTGCTTATTGGATTACTATATTTAAATTATTATAATATTTAGAACAAGAAGCATCCTCACTGTATATTTTTCTAGGTCTTCCGTTCAAGATATCCACGTACACGGTCCTCGTCGTTACCGCAGTTACAGCATTCATTCTTGGCTCTTTTCCAACTTGTCTAATATGGCACAGCATCCGTGTAAGTATTGACATATTTCAACTCAAAATTATTAAAAGTATGGAAATATAATATTATTTAAGTTTTTTGTATTAAAGTTGCGTACGTTAAACTAAAATGTAAAGTGCTTGGGAAAAAAGAAGAGAATTGTCTTCCGGTGTACCTCACTGGAGATATGTTTTCGGACTTATTGGGTTATCCTTGGGTGTGATCCACACCAAAAATGCTCTTGTTTCCTGCTATTTAGTACCGGTAACTAGAGCCTAACCAAAGAAAGTTCATTAAAAAAAAAAGGGACCACAGAGTAAATTCTTAACTTCCAGATAAAAAATAATGTTTAATTCTACTAATTGTATATTGTGAATAGATTATTATATCCTGCTATTTAGTACCGGTAACTAGATGCATCAGAACGTAGCATTTCCAGTTGAATTCTGCGGAATACAGTAGCAGAGCTATCCACAATGGCGATGGTTCTGCAGCCAGAAATGCCCCGAATGAGGAAAATGAGCATTACTCAAGATTTGATTTCAACGTCGTTTATTCGGATCCGATATATGTAATAAATGCATACGAATACGAGCAAAATAAGCCTATTTAATTATGCAGCTGCTGAAGTAATACGGTAGCAAAACCCATACTAGTATATACTTATGTACTGTATTGAACTGGGAAAAGTACCACATCACTAAAGTTAGCTAAAAGTTCTAAAACAGGGTGCGGTAACTAACAGACCCGTGTATGCTTAGTGTTTTATTGACAATTGTTAAGTTTAATTGCTCAAGTTTATGAGTACATCATAAAAATGTATTAAGCCTGGCCCTCACTGCGCCAGATGGTCGTCAGCCGAATAGTTTACAGCAATGATAATAGCTATTTTGACTCAACAAAATTCCATTTTCTTCCGACAAAAACAACTCGGATTTGCCGATGCGCATTTTCCCGAAAGATAAATACTACTCACAAAATAAAATGATTTTATGCGCTTTTGAACAACCTGACTATTAATTTTTTGGGGGAATCTGGGGTGGGGAATAATTTTTGAAGGGCGGGGCCGTCACACACGATGCGAGACGGTTGGTAGCTATGCCTCATAATCCCTACTAGTCTATGTGAACTACCACACTAGTCTAGCTACACTACGTAGGCCTGCTGTACGACTGACCGGCGGGCCAATGATGACATATACCAGTATAGGTTATACATATACTAAAGTACAGTAAACTGAAACTCAAATTTAATGAAATCAAACACCTAGTCCTACCTACATAGAACTTACATTGGCATCGCAGAGCAAACAAGGAGCAGTAGACACAACAATGGAAAAATGTGCTTTTTACACCGGAGATCGAACCCGGGTCGCGGGATGAATCATATCCTAACCTCTAGACCACAAAAGATTGCTCATAGGATTGCTGTGCTATTTTTATTGTAAATTTTATAATCTCATTTTTAATTTCAATATTCAATAAAATATTTACGCCACCAATCGACAGTGATGCTTATCATTGCAAAGGATACTTATGGCTTACGAAAAATGAATGGTGTTTTACTATATGTACAGAAAATTTAAAAAAGGAAAAGTAATTAGACCAACCGCAAGAAAGCCATTCGAATTAAATCATTTATAAAAAATAATCTAAAAAAGAAATTACAAATATTCATTTTTTTGTTGCCAAAACTGAACAGGGGACTTAAAGGAACAATTACATCATAGTTTTCTTATTCAAATCTGGTGCTCTTTGAATGCGTCTCTTATAGACAGTACTCTAAAGTCCATTTATGCTGATGCGTATAAGCAGTCGTTAGTCCCGTTTACATGACATAAAAAAGTATGTAAGAGTAAGAAATTGTCTCCCCGAGTACGAACCAATTAAAGGTTGTCGCTTCCTGTGGCAAAATATCGTTTTACTTGTGATCGTTTTACTTACTCAGAAATATTGCAATTTTGAGCTCGGTTCATAAAAACGATGCTTATTCACGAGCTGTTACAGATTGTATAAAACTATTGACGTATTAGAAACATAATGTTGTTACAGTATACTGTGTAATGACATTCTTCCAATCAGGGACGTAGCCAGGATTTTGAAAGGGGGAGCCGTTATGCGAATTACGTATGACCCCGGCGGGGTCAAGGGGGCGAATCCCCCTGTGAAGTAGCGCAATCTGAACGTTCTTAGGACTGTTTGAGAGAATTAAGTGAAAATTGCAATAGACGCATTATAAATAAGCGCAAAAATAATTATATAATAAATCAACAGTGGCAGATCCAGGAATTCGAAAGGGAGGTGAACCAGGGAGGGACTCTCACAGACCGAGGAATCATCCACCTCAGCCCCACCATGGTTGGGGCTGAGGTAAGAAAATTTATGATTAAGGCATCTCTAGATGGCCGGAAATTACACTCTCGCACTTCAATTTGAATATATTTTTCTTTCTTTTGTTTTCTTTAAAAAATGAAGGGGGGGGGGGGCCTTGAATCCACATCTGCTCAAAACATTCTTTATCCACAATAATCACAAAAAATGGACATGAAAACCAGATCACATCCTAAAAACAAACAGCAATCACTAAGACATACATCAGGAGCCGACTCGATGGAGTTTAATATACCCAGGGAAGGGCACAGATATGTTTTGGAAGGTGGAGGGGGAGGGCATTTTGTGAGTCGACACCCACCTCAGCCCCACCATGGCTGGGGCTGAGGTGAGAAAATTTGAGGAAATAGTACCTCTAGATGGCTAGAAATGACACTT
>NW_022729488.1:98798-100583 GCF_011630105.1 Anneissia japonica | reverse complement strand
TCATCATCACATCACCATTAGTCAAAATGAAGCGCCAAAAAAAATTCTCATGATCTTTCATCAGGGATTTTTGACAACCATAGAGATCTTATTAATGTGTGTGTGTGTATACCATAGAAAATAAAGCTTAAAAACATTGTCTTTGAGTATGTACTTTACATAGGCCTACTTCAAAAACGTGATTTCACAACCACCTCAGCCCCACCATGGCTGGGGCTGAGGTGAGGAAGTGAGAAAATTTGAGGAAATAGTACCTCTCGAGATGGCTGAAAATGACATTTTTATATAGTAAAATTTATCATCATCATATTACGGTACCATTATAGTCAAAATGAAACGCCAACAAATTTCTCATGATCTTTTATCAGGAATCTACTTAATATCCAGGACAACTTAGGCCTAATTATAGCTTACTAAGCTTTAACTATATATACTATAGTATGATCAAAAAATCATAACTTTTTTTTTCGCATTTAACACAATTTTCTTCTCTTTTTATTGTTAATAATATTAATATCAATTATTCCTATTGTCATCATCATCATTGTTATGATTATTATTACTATTACTAGTAGTATTATTAAACAAACATTTAAAGAAACTTGCAAAAGGATAAAAACGAAATTGAACCACAGTATCGCATTTCTATCTTAAAAGACCTGGCCTGAGATTTATGGATTTAAGATTTTTTTTAAATCACGCTTAGGCCTATGTGTTCTATTATGCCTACGTATAACGTGTACTGATGCATATTTACAAGTTTAGAAGTATTCATTTTGAGTGATCCCAGGAAAGAATTTGTATTGGCTGAAGAATAAGCTTTAAAATTTTATCACTGTGTACAAAGGGGGGGGGGGCGTCCCTGCTTCCAATAGTATTTAATTACCATAAAACCTCCAATTTAAGCGCTAAACTTTTTTTTTGTCGAACTTTTGATGGGCTTCCTTTCAAGGCTACTTTTGCAAAGTAAACAGTTGAATGTTGTAAATTTATTTTGTTGCTTTGAAATTTATGTACAGCGTATGTACTGTACTATCTTTTACTGTACGTTGTTTTTAAAAGCTACCGTATATTGCTATACTCTGTACTCCATGTACTAGTACTTGCATTTATTTTTGTATATTGTTGTACTTTGTTTTGTATTACTTTTGCATTCTTTTTGCGATGGGATGCCATCAGATTTTCCGAAAGGACACAAATGAATAAATCTTGATGGAAAATTTTCCATATCATATGGAAGTTACGCTAAGGCTTTTAAAGAATGTGAACATTTTGCTGTGAATACTGTATTTGTTCTGAATTCTGAATTCGTTAATTTATGCTAATTTTGTTGTAGTTTTAATTCATACTTATGAAAGCAAAACAAATACATGTAATCAAGAACTAATTTACATCATAAATTCGAAAATGTGTACCAAGATGATGTTCATTGAAAACCAAGCACAAAGATTGACATAGGTAGACACTGTTGTTTGTTGCACAGATATTTGATGCTACGGAACATTGCATGGACATTAAATAGTTTCATTCGTCAAGAGGAACCAATTAACTTCGTTGTTACTATGGATAATTTGTTGTTATTTGTTACCTTTTTATTATTTTTTGTGCTCAATTATGTAATGGATAAATACAAGCCTGCATCAAATCTCATTGAAAAAGCTAAAATAGAAGATTTTATAGAGGGCGCTATTTAGTCAAGTTATGTATATATACATATATATATATATATACACACGACTAGAAACAATACCTTAAGGCGAAAATACTGCCGCTAAGGCGAAATAT
>NW_022729488.1:70117-96028 GCF_011630105.1 Anneissia japonica | reverse complement strand
ATGTATGTAGAAATACAAACTCAGATACAAAAAAATGTTTATTGAAGAAACACTAACATTTATTGAAACGAATACCGGTATTTCGGCTGCTCCTGTAACGTTTGCCAACGCTTGACATAAATTATAAATGCATACGCGGAAAAGTACTAACAGGCCCGTGTATGCTTAGTGTTTTATAATATTTTATATAGTACACATATCCATCTAATGTAAGATGCTCAGGGCGCTTGATGTGTGGACTAGGAAATCGATCAATGACTTTCTTCTCCCTAAGGGTCCCTTCGTGTCTGTGCTACCCGGTAACCCGGTACCAGCAACTCTCGTTGTCAACCACAGGGGCTGTGTGTTCCAGTACACCGGGGTATCCCCCTACTCGTCTCGAAGGATGTACTGGGTTCTTTACAGTGCACACAAACCATTGTATACACTGGGCCTACGGTTTATAGTCCTTATCCGAGAAGACTTGTTCTACCACCAGAACCATAGGCTAGCGTGCCGTTCGAACCAGCGCCGATATTAAGGCTATAGCTTGCGGCGCCCCTGTTAACCACTCGGCCATTCGACTTACCCATTCATGAGAGATTTGTTGGCTAGTGGGGAGGGGAATTTTTCCAGGCCCCTTCTGGGGTGTCCAGAAAGGGAGCCCCGGTGGGGGTCCAGGGGCATGGCGTATCTAGGAATCATGAAGTGGAGTGCTGATATATTAGATATATTTGAAAACAAACTGGTAAACTTCACAAAAACATTTTAAATATCCTCAAATAATTATTTAAGGTTTACTATTAGATATAATTATTACAATAATACAATTAAAGTTTTAATTCTCTTTACTGAGTGTATAAGAAAATTTAAGGAAAAAATGTTGCATTTGAATGAGGAAAAAATCTGTGTAGTATTAATTATGTCGTACTATTTATCAGTGACACACATAATTAAGAGAAATCTTAAATACATAAAATACATGCAAAAATATTTCAAAAGTCAATGGGTGTGGATCGTGATTTTCTAAAAAGATTGGGTTTACTTTATACGCAGAAAGTTAAGCAGAGTTACAGTGACAGTATTATACTAAAGTTGTGTCGTCACAACGCTAGGTTGCGCTCTCTGTTGTCAACAGACGTTGGTTACCTTTCATTACGCCTGAATGACTTCATAGGCTTTCTGGAATAGGCATTTCAAAATCTAATATTTTACCATCAAAATGTACTAAAAACACAAAAGCTCGCATTATATTAGTTATCGAACACGCATATCATCATCAATTGAAATTTACAAAGAAAAAATTAAGATACAACATCTTAATATTTACGTTACAAAATGGAATCAATGGTTTGTCAGTGGAGAAAATGGCGTCCGGCTGAACACATTTTGCAACGATAGCAACAGAGTAGTATCACATGGTATTGTGACGTAACACTGTAGTACTCTATAGAATAATTATCTACCGGTAAATCTAGATTCATTACCATGATGGTAAAACATCCCCTCATCAATTAAAACAACTTTCCTGATTCATTTTCACTGCTAGACCAATTTATCCAGTGAACTTGAATCTATGGTAAGGAAACTTGGTAGTTCTGAAGGTTCATATTTTATATAGAAAAAGAAATCTATCAAATATATCTCAAAAAAACCATTAATCTGTCATTCTTGCAACCATGTGTGAGTGAATGCCACGCACACACCTCAATCCAGTATATTATGGCTTATAAGCATAAAAATCCATCTTTTTCATAATTTTTCTTAATTTGCCATAATCTTTATTTATTTTTTGTATATTTAATTAATAGATTTAGATATGTTATTGTATAGATGACATTTGCTTTCTTTGTAAAAGCCAGTACTTACTCAGGGCATTTCAATCTTTAATAGAGATCTTTATCAACTGAATGCTAGATGGAATTGCATCCTGGTCATAACGTCATCTGCTGATGACATCGTATGCCCCTTCCAGTTGTAGGTTGTACGGGGCCCAGCCTGGAGAGGATGTTATTAAATCATTGTATAGGTTAGAAAGTTCATGCGCACCTTGATCCTTGTTCCTTATTCATGGTTTTATCTTTGTTTCTTCTTACGTATAATGACTCCATGATCTGTCTCTCTTTGAGTTTGTTTCCTTTTAATTGCAAGTTATTTTGCTCTCCAGTTTGGTGCATGATTGTGTTGTATAGAGTGGTCCGCAATAACAGATTTTTGTATCATTGATGATGACATTGCTCTGAAAGCCCTTGTCATACTCCCCCTGTTTTTGTTTTAGCATCTTTTATGATTATTGATGAGTGTTTTTAATGCCCTCCTTTTGTCCCTGAAATAAACTTGTAAACAGTATTAACATGTAGCTTCATAGACTACACCACATGTATCGATTTTTTCAATCTTGTCTTTAGGGTAGACGAGGTTGTGGTTGAAGTTGTGCATGAACTTTCTAACCTAAATCAAAACATCCTGAGTAATTAAGTACTCTGTTTCTTACTAGATATTACAAAAAAAATTGTCTTCTAGATGACCTAAGTTAGCAATATTGATAAGTTGCCACAAAGTATAAATAATATTTTTATTGTCTAGTATTTCTTTGTATAAGCTTTGAAATACTCGCACATGTGCTGAAACACAGCATGAACCATTTCACAGTCTGTCAACAGTGCAAGCCTGGGTTTCTATGCATGAAACTGAGAATGGTCAGCATTTGCTCTAACTCCTGAGTAAGAGGTTCAGAGACTGCATGAAATACACTCTACCTAACCTTTCAGAAATTCACTTGCCTTTCTTATGCATAATTTCATCAAGAGAAATCAACTGCATTAAAATGCAATAATCATTTTTTTTTTTACCCTCTGTAATGTTAATATTCTCATACACACAGGCTAATCCTCTGTCATCTTTTCCTTTGTAGTAGGCTAGATCACTACATGCAGCAGAACTTCTTCCAATTAAGGGAGGACATGGATCTGTCCATGTTTCACCACCGTCTTCGCTCAATCGAAGAGAAAGTTTTTCAAATCTTGACTCATGTGCTGGGTTTGTGAAGGCTATCAAGCTTAATCCTTTTTTCCTTTCTGAGGGAATGCTTATAATGCCAGCCTAGAAAAAAAAAAATTTAACAATCAAAAAGCAAACCACCTTTGCTATCACCATCATCTTCATTCATACCTGTCAACCTTGAGAAATTTCAAAGTGTAAGATCGGGACACAATGAGTGCCGAAGGCAAGAACAGTGGCTTCAGGCCAGAATGCCGGCAAGCACTCCTGGTGTGCTTGCTGTATCTCAGATACAGTAGTTATTGAAACACGTAGGTAGAATGTTATGATTATGGATGTTAAAATTATGGATAGTAAAATTCATTACAAATTGAAAAAGAAACTAAATTTACTAAAATTTTAGGATAAGTGTAAGTTTTGCAGGTGTCTGTGTAAGACTGTAAGATTTGATTGGAATGCGCAAGACTTACGGAGATTGTGTACGGGTGACATATCTGCATCATCCATATCACAAATAATTACATCCTGTTTCAAAACTTCCTTTCTTTCTTATGCACTTCAACTCTCCTACGACCTCACTTTTGACACTTCTGAAATTTCTCCCAGACGGGGCCCGGGGCCCTACCCCCTCCCCCTCGCTGGTGCCAACCCTGCATCATCTTCCTCACTATCACCATTATCGTTAATATTATTCTCATTATTTTTATTTATCCTCATCCCTAGATCATCTTTATTATAATTAAAATGTCTTCTTGTGGGTGTAAATAATAAATCAAATGGTCCACAAAATTTTAATGACAATGTACCTGGCATCCTGGGTTAGCTTCTATCAATTTAGGTTTCAACTTGCCATTGTGGAAGGTTTTGCATCCATCACTGCTGAACACATTAAAGCGTTGCTTGCAGTCTTTCAATGAACATGTGATGCAAACTTTGTCCTTTGCATATTCAACAAGCTAATGAAAAGGTAATGTTAATATAATTAAACAATGTTATTCCCTTTTAAATGTAATACACATCCCATGCATCAAATAACCAATCAGGGCACACCTCTTGGGGTGGCCTATACTATTGGGTTAGGAGGTAACATGGGTGAGCCCATTTTCGTTACAATATAATTAGTATGTTGTTACCATGATGTATATTTCAAAACACCTAAACAAGAAGCTGAATAATACATGGATAAATATTTGATAAATAAAATGTAACAAAATGAGGAATCACTCCAAGGAAAAAATGCTCAGCCAATACCAGTATTAGAACATTGATGGAGAGCAAACAAACACTTATAAACAATAATTTCCACACATCTTGTTGCATATAAATGACACAAACTTATGCCTCCTTAAAATGCATAAAAGCCTTTGGGGACAGATGTTGAGTTTCTTTTATTATTACTGGCCATCTTATATTGTTCTTTTATGTACTGTAATTTACAACAAGAAGCAACTCTAGAAGCATGTGTGTGTAGAAGTACATTGAGTTGGTGTAAATAATAACAGTTTGAATAGACTTGCTTTTACAGCCGTCTAATAAACGTCATATGATACTCAATTTTGACAATAGGTGGCGGTATAAATTGTGCAATATTCTACTGCATTGTAATTGGTAAGTACTGTATTGTTTGGCGAGTATTGCATAACGATTGGTGTGTATTGCATAACGATTGGTGTGTACTTTATAGTGATTGGTATGTACTTTATAGTGATTGGTGTGTACTGCATAATGATTGGTGTGTACTTTATAGTGATTGGTATGTACTGCATGAGCAGGCATTCCATACGAACTACCCAATAATATTACATGTAGGCTGTTAAGCAATTTGTTCAGATATGCTGTTTTTAGTCTATTACAATGAGTGGTATAATTATTTTAGATTTACATTCATTTGTCATTTTATCCAAGAGAGAATATGGTATTAGTGATATGAGTGAAAAAAACACTCACCTGTGCATGGCCTCCAAAAACAGCATTACCTGGACTGCAGGATATTGGTACAACTTCCCAGGTGCCACCACTAATGTCACTTGTTAACACACAAAGCTGAACCTCTGCATGAATTATAAAAGCATTTTTTAAATATTCAAAGGGAAGTAAATAAAGAGCAATTGTTTATTATATCAATAATGCTATATTTAATGTTGATGGGTCAGAATTTACCAGGTATAAAGAGTCATTCACATACAAATCACAATAGAACAGCACCAACAAATTTAAATGAAATACTTACAGCTTTGTTAAATAAGTCAAATTATTATCAACTTAAGTGATTTTTAGTTTGCTGCTGCTTTCATTTTAAACTGTCTTTACTTGTGTAACTTGATGTTGTATTTCGTTTGTAATTTTAAAATTATGTCTGCAATTCAGCTTCAGCTGCAACTGAATAATTTTGTATATATGTTTGATGTTTTTTCTAAATAAAGATATCGTTTATATAAGAAGAAAAGATATAAAATTTGGACATACGCTTCGTTTGTAATTTTAAAATTGTACGCAATTCAGCTTCAGCTGCAACTGAATAATTTTGTATATATGTTTGATGTTTTTTCTAAATAAAGATATCATTTATAGAAAAGATATAAAATGTGAACATACGCTCACTAAACTTGATGTAACCAGCAACAGCTAATTTTCCTGACTGCAAGCACAGACCATGTCCTGGACCTTAACAAAATTAACAAGAATGATTAAACAAACATCAATTATTAATATTTGATTTTTTTCAATAATTTTTCTTCTTTCGAGAAATTCAAATCTCTTTACGCACCAATACAACACAGCTGTGCACTTTCTTGCATATTTTCAGGCCATTTTAAATGGACATCGATTGGATCACTCCAAGTTTCTCCACTTGAACTCTTTAGTTGAATTAATTTAACACCACCCTGCGGAGCTGTGCATTCAACACATAATAGAATGATTTCACCTTTTTTCTCATCCACAACAATTGGAACCAAGTTCTGAAATCTAGGTAAATCATGTTCCAACAATCAACATATTTATTGGCATAAAGTAATTATTTCATGAATATTTAATAAAAACAACTTATTTTATACACCATTTTTACACCAATAATTCTACAACAAAAGGTATACTGTACAATGAAATACCTTGTATCAGTCTTTTTTAATATCGGTTGTTGATCTTCCCATTCAACTCTATTGTATTCCATCAATCTTCCTCTACGTGACAGTCCTATTGTATAGCTGTCATCAACTTGCTTTTCACAAAATACAATGAAAAGCTTGTTCGCTAAGAAAACTATAGCAGGATGTCTGTGAGAAACAACATAATACTGTGGTAAATAATAACTAAAAGAGTATGAGATCAAAATCAGAACAAATCAAAATAAAAGAGAAGTTTAATATATTTTTTGAAACTAAGTTAACATGTTTTTACAAACCTGTAAGCACATTGATCATCATGTACTAGACCTGAACCAAACACGTCCACTAAAAGAATGAAAATAGTAAAATAAAATCATTTTATCATAATCTTCATTTGGTCCACAGCAAGTTTTAAGTGGAAAACACCTGATATAACATCATCTTACATATATTTTGGAAAATCACAGACATTTCTTAATCAAACTTGATTGCGAGGACAGAGCTGGTACTGGTACTTGTAGCCGTCTGATTTCAGACATTCGGCAGCTATTGACATTATGTTGGCGTTAAAAGACTGCATATTGTGATTTGTGATGAGGGACCCGTGTACAAAACAATTACCAAACACAAAAAATATGGAAAACTGAATGCTATTTACAAAATATTCTATTTAATGCTTATGGGTGAAACTTTCTTTGATAAATTGGCTTTTATCAAGTTGATTTTCATCTATGATGCATTGAAGAATACATTGGGTTATCTTTGCTCTTGTTCGGCTGGTTATATAGCTGGTTATACACATCAATGAAAGATCAATAAACAAAAACATTTTCTGTTTTGTTTAATGCAATAAAGTTAATAAAATATCATGAAAGAAAACTCACATGGCACAACAAGAGTTGCAGATGTCTGCCATATGTTTGAAGTCATTTTTTTCTTTGAAACTACCTCACAGGTATAAACACCAGCATCAGCCACTGTCACTTGATTTATTTTCAACCGAGCAAACTTTTGATCAAAATCAGCTTCATACTTCTGTCCTTGCCCTACAGTTTCCCTTTTGGTTTTTTCAGAGTCAAAGATCACTTTCTTTCCTTCAGATGTTCTTTTAAACCACCTTTGTACATCTACATTACCTTTGAGATTGTAGACACAAGTAAAGGTTGCACAATCTTCTCCATCAAATGCTAAAATATCAACTACGTGAATGGCTAAAAAAGGAAAAAACAACAATATATTTTATATATACGACAAATATGGTATGTTACAGTATGTTTAGGAACAAGAAAATATTAAAAATACATAAACAAATCATAAGTATGTAAAAGAAGATTAATTGTACAAAACAAAATACCAAAAGACTAAAGACATGCGCTTGTAAAATCTGAAAAAAAAAAAATCACCCCAAAAATTAAAGAATCACAAAAGTTATCAACTTTAAAGTAAAATAAAAACACTTAAAAAAATATTTATAAAATTTCAAGTTACTGACATACTTGTTTTTCTTTTCAAATATTTCCATAAGAAATCTGACTTTCTATTTATTATCATAAAAGTGACATTGTGTGCTTTTAGGAAGAGTATAACCTAGGTTTCCTCCAGTTTACTTGCCGTGTTGTTATTGTTTTTTTGTTTTTCGGTCAAATAAACTAATGAAATAGACCGAGTTAGTCACCAAAAATGACATCATCACAATTTCGCTGAGTGGGTATAAATTTGTACAGAAAGAGAAAAATATTTACGGTAACTTGTCCCCAAAAATGCTAAAACATCCGGAATTTCAAACCTTAAAACAGTCTAAATTCAGACCCAGTTAAGATTGTTGAGACTGTCAATCAATACTTCTCTACTGTCGGACCAAATTTAGCTAAAATATTCTAACAGGAACACCACAATAGATAACATTGTCAGCAAATAAATAAAAACCTGTTTTCAATTTTACCCCTGTTGATGAAAATTATGTCTGCAAACAAATTTTATATAAAATCATTTCTTTATAAAAGAAAAACACAATAAAAGAATGTCACAAAAAAATGTCAATGTCTGTTAAAAGCAGTGGTATTGATGATATTTCTACTAACCTACTCAAACTGGCGACTGATTCAACTGTTCCACCCATCACATACTTATAATAAACATGTCTCTTTGTACGTGATAAATGAAAGATTGCAAAAATATGCCCGGTGTATAAAGGTGAGAATCACACTGATCCATGTAACTATAGACCCATATCAATTTTGTCTGTGGTATCTAAATTACTAGAAAGAAGTGTTTTTGATCAATTATACTCGTATTTAGATTTAGAAAAGTTAATTTATGAAAATCAATCAGGATTTAGGCCTAAATTTTTTAACCGCTTCTGCATTAACTAACACTACTGAAGATTGGCTAGATGCAATTGACTCGGGAAAGTATGTTGGACTTGTAATGTTACACCTTAAAAAAGTGGATCATAAAATTCTATTTTGGCCTGGATTTCATAAGCTTAAATATTGATAAAACAGAGTGCATGATAACACATCAAAAGTTGGCAAAATTTTCAAATAATGAAATAAATATAAATATTAAAGTTGTACACTTAAAAAAAGTTTATCACTTTAAACACCTTGGCATTGTACTTGATGAGCATTTTTCATGGGATAAACAGGTTGAGCATGTTAGGAATATTTAGTGCTGCCTGGCTTATATTATCTCAAAAATCTAGTGAAGTAGTCCTAAAAAATATTCAATGTTTACTATATGAAACAATAACTGCACCACACCTTCACTTTTTTTCCCCTTAAAGTAAGCAGCTTCAAACTTTGAAAAACCGGGTCGGCCCAAATTATTACTAAGGTTTCATAATATGACTCTAGTACTGAAGCTCTACGTAAACAACTGTAACAGGCTTGACACAAAATTGTTCTACAATGAAGCTGTGAAAATATGTACAAAATTATGAATAATTTAAGCCCACAATATCTTATAGACAGATTTCATACCAAAGAAAAAATACACAATACCCGATCAAAAGACAATCCAAAAGACAAGAAAAGAAGTTTTACTTATCAAGGAACAAACGTTTGTAACTCTTTAGTAGATGAAGCAAAACATGCGGAAGATCTAAAGAGTTTCAAAAAAATTGCATCAAACTGTTCCAGTATGCTGTACTGTAGATAATTTTAGTTTAAAATTTACTGTTACCAGTACTTTCATTTGTTTTTCTTTTGCTTTTAAATCTTTTGTTTTGCTGTAGTAGTTTAAAGACCCAGCCTCTTGGAAGACCAATCTTTGTAAAAAGACTGAAATGATTTTCCGTAAATAAATAAAACTGTTATTATTATTATTATTATTATTATTATTATTATTATTATTATTATTTCAAAATCAGCCAATGTATTTCAAAAATATTTTTGATATTTTTTGTATTTTTTATGGTACAATACATCTTTAAATGTTTAAACAAAATGTGTACTTTATATTAATTATAACTATCCAATTGTTTGTACTGTTTATTTTAATACAGTAATTATTTCAATACAGTATAAATTATTCATTACAATTATTTTAATGTATATGTAACGTTGATTTGAAACATTTGATATAAAGGGGTAAATATAAGAAAAGAAATACTTTACTTTCATTTTTATGAACAATTAATGAAGAGGTTGTTGAAGAGTGCCAAACAATTCCATCACCAATAGTATTTTTAGTGAAACAATGTAACACGTAAGAACCAGCTTGTTGGTATTCAACATCAGAAATCTTCAGAATAAATTGTTGTTCCCCCTGTAAATACATAGCTTTAAACCTAGATAAATTTAAAAGATCATCCGAAGGAACAACTTCAAAGTTCGATTCATCTTCTAATTTTTTGTAGAAGACAAAAGACCTGCAATATCCAATGGTTTTAACAAATTCCAGCGTAGTTCAACATCTTCACCTTGTACAGCTTCAATTCTTTCATGTACAGACTTCAATAAAGGACCTGTGTTATAAAAAAAAAGAAACAATTCCTATAAAATTTTTACATACGTTAAATAATAAAAAAATTTTATTTATTAAAAAGTAGGAAAACCTTTCACAAAATTGTATTTAAATATTTGCTGTGGCTAACATTTCAGTACCGGATCCACAGTCGTTCGGGTCTCAAAGATCCAGCACCCAGTGTGAAAATATCTCAATGTTTCAAAGATTTTATAAAGAATGATGGACTGTATTACAATCGTACTGCTGGGACAAGTTGGGAGAAGTAATTTCCGGGAATTCTGCGGTGGCAGCTTGAAGGGTGAGGGAAGAGAGGGACTTTTAAAGATGGAGGGTCTAGATCACATCAGCCCCACTATGGTTGGTGCTGATGGTAAAAATTTTTTATAATTATAGCACCTCAAGATAGCCGGAAATCGCCTTTTCAAAATTTGAATACAAGTTTCTTTTTTTTTCCTACCCATTTTTTGAATTTTGAAATATTTAGGGGAAAGGGAAGGCTTCCCCCGCCCTTTGAATCTGCCACTGATCTGGTAAATGAGCTTTCTCAACACATTCAATTTAATTATGCACACAGTGATATCCATCGGCTCTGACTTGTGTGAGAAAATTGATAAAGCAGTGAAAACATGCAAAATTATGAATTTGCAGAATTGGGTTGATTTCCTGGAGATTCTTGTTGGCTTGCACGAGTCCGTCCAGATTTCCAGGAGACTTTGGATCCCTGGTACTGGACAGAAAAGAATGGCAATTAGAAAGATGATATGTATCCACTAAGCTTACCTTTAAGTCTAACCTAACTAGGATAAGAATAGCACTTTATCGACATTCGTTTGTTCCACAATGTATTTTTAATTACAATAACCATGTCAATCATCGATAATTATGTTTATTTTGTTACTCTGGTCTGTCTCTGAGGTATAACACCTGAGAATACCTGGTTACGTTATCTCGAGCAGCGGAGATATCACCTCGCAAAGTGACCCTATTTTCACCGCAAGTTCAGTACAGATTTACAGACACTGTCAAGTTCATGTGGAAAATCCCAGATAGATAAATCTATGCGTATGGACATGCATGAGCAGTTTTGAAGCAAACATTCTGATCATTGCCAGCACATGGCACACTAAAACTATCGTTCCCAGGCTAAGAGAGAACACTAAAGCGATATTCCTTCGGCGATTTCGTTATTTAAAACATAGTTGTTATATTACTTAAAATAATACATGTATTCCGAAAATGCGAATCTCACCTAATTCCAAACATATTATTCGGTCCTAACACAAAAATCACCTTCTTAAAACAAGACGATCATTTAACAAAACAATAAGCATAGGTCTACCAGATGCCGTGAAAACAAACTGTCATGTCATGCCATGGAGATTATAATAAATTGATCAAAATGACACGACAGTATGTATGACAAAATTGAAAAAAAAACCTCAAAGCATGTTTCTGCGGGTGATTCTTTACAGTAGCCTGGCATTTTAAAAACTTGAGTGCTATTTCCGAGCATCTAAGACGTGTAAATTTTACTAAATCTTCAAACCTCAGCCCCAACCATTGTCAGGCTGAGGTTATTGGAGACCCTTGTGCTGTACCAATCAATAAATGCTTCCGCCGCCTCTGATTATGAGAGAATGAAATTTAAATTAAAACCAATAGGGTTTCTTTATTTATTTATATAAATCTGTTTAATTAAATCTTCGTCTTACACTGAGCTTGTTCCTGTGTCACGCACGTCTGTGAAAATTTAGGCTATCTAATGTCATCCCAAAGCGAAGCACGTGTTTGCACACCACCATCGCACCCCAAAAACATTAACCAATTGGCGGTCAGGGTTTCGGAGGTGCGGTCTCTGCCCTCAGGAAAGGTCATCGTGATGACAAAAATGTGTTGTGTTTAGAAAAGAGTACAGAAGAGAGAAAATGCATGTGAAACAAAATAAAAGCATCAATTTTATTGATAATAACATTTATAATAAGAGCAAAACAAGAGGTAAAGGCCTACTGTACTGTACGAAACAGTACTTGAAATAGCAGTCGCTTGTAATGCCAAAAAGTGAGGCACTCTCTACTCCCAATTTGAATTAGAGCATGCGTATGGACATGCATGAGCAGTTTTGAAGCAAACATTCTGATCATTGCCTACACATGGCACGCTAAAACTATCGTTTCCATGCTAAGAGAGAACACTAAAGTGATATTCCTTCGGTGATTTCGTTATTTAAAACATATTATTATATTACTTAAAATAATACATGTATTCCGAAAATGCGAATCTCTCCTAATTCCGAACATATTATTCGGTCCAAACACAAAAACCCCCGACCTTCCAATTGAAAGTCCAATGCCTAAATGTTGCAGCACGCTTCTACTAAATGCTTTACCTAAAGGGAAACCTGTATTTGTTATTAGCTCTTTCAAAATACAATGAGTACTGTACCTTCAACCTTCAGCAATCCACTACAAAAATATGCACGCTTCCTTCCTTTGACTTCCACCTCACAACTGTATTCTCCCGCATCTTTAGTTGTTATAACTTTGATGGTCAAAAATGCCAATGAATTCTTCATGTCTACACCTGCTGTATAGCGTTTTTTTGAAAATTTCTTTTTTAGATGAGTGAGCAAACTTCCTGTTTCTTTAGATTCCCCCTTGTACCATCTGATATCTGATATATCTTTCAGAGAATCCTCTTTGACTTCAGTAAACTTTAAGTACACCCTGACAATACTAATCCCCTTATTGGTTGTTACATCTGGAATTTCCAATGCGAATGGAGCTGAAAAACACAATAACTGATTGACTGGTTTATTTTATGCAAATTAGATATGGAAAAGTTGTACAGTTTTGATTATCATCAACATCACCATCAACCTCAACTGCATTATTTTCACTTTCATCATTTTAATCAGCATTATCACCACCATTAAAATCATAACACCACTCACCACACATCATTGACTAAAGGTCGTCCCAGGCCAAGTACCTTTAAAAAATTCACTTATCCAAATTTTTGTGCAATTATCATGATTATTCAACTTTTACTAGCATAATATTCATAATGTATGCCTGCCACTTGTCTTTACAACTTCAATACAAGAAATCAAAAGCATGGTTGATTTCCATGATAAAGCCACTTCCTTGATGTTTGCCGAGACTGTGTTTTTATTTGCAAAGATATAAAAACTAATTCATATTTGCATGAAAAAAAATCTCTAAAAAAATAGATGCACAGAATCGTAAATACTTGTGTTGTATATAAAGGCCTTAATTTTCTGCACAATTTGCATGGAAATCATATTTAATGCAGGGAGAGTTAGGACTAATATTTTTCACAGGGGATATTTTACAGCCTGGCCCATCCTCATTCCATTTATTGCATAATAAATAAAATTGCTTTCCTCTCAATGAAGAACAATACTGTAAATATATACCTAGAAGGGGACAAGGGGACGAACCCCTTCTCTAGTCTGAAAATGATTTACTGTATTTACAGTAACCCTCCATTTTTGACTACAATTTTACAAGACTTGGATTACACATGCACATAGCAATGCATGTAGCATACATAATGGCCTTTGACACAGTTGCAGTAGCCCTACTGTACACATGGCATGTTTCTATAGCTGGCATAGCATAAGTTGTTCATACAACATGCTGCATGTTGTCAAGACTAAGAATTTTCATTAGTATTGTAAAATCCTCATGTATTGGTAAAGCAGTCTATTATAAAGTTGCTTGTTCAGGACAAGCGATTCCCAAAAATTCTTGTTCTCCAATCGTAAAAAACACTTGTCCCTTGCATCGGGCAAGTGGATTCGCTCATGCCTGATATCAGCCATGAAAATTAAAATTATACATTCAATACAATTTCACCACCCATTACAACGAAATGAACATATATTTAGTTGAACCAATGTTGGTTTATAAAATATTTACTATCAAAAGGATTGGTGCTAAACTTGAACAATAAAATTAAATAATTGGTATGATTACTTTGCCTATTTAATTTAATTTAATTCTATTTGGAAATTATAGATAAATTTTTTACTTGCAAAACAGAATCAGAAAATACCATTCAATTTTTGGTTGAGCTGTGTTTAAATTTGTCTTGTTGAAAAGGTGTAAATCAAGATGTAAAATAATATCACAAATGATGATACTATATATTTTTTTTACTTTATTTTTCTTTCTAACAGAGATTTTTTTAATTTTTCATCAGTATAATATATTTTTGCTCAGGCTGCCTCTGACCATCGTTTTCAATCTTGTATTTGGTCCAATACATAATGAAATGAATAAAAAAATAAACAAAGTAAAGAATATACCATTTGTTATACCTTTGTTGACAACAAGCATTTTATTGGCCACAGCCTGTTTTTCACCATGTAGCTCAACAATGCATTGATACTTCCCAGCATCTGATAATGTAGCCTTCAAGATCTTCAGCAAGCTGTTTCCCTTTTTGTAATCTGTAGTTTTTTCAAACTGTGAATCTTGAGTAATAATGGTTGATGTTCCATCCTTATTAAATTTCTTCCAAATACAATCCAATATACACGTATCTACTGGTCCATATTTGCAATGCATCTCAAATGTATCACCATCTTCTGCTTCTTCATCTACCTGTACCATTTTAATCCCTTTAAAGAAAAAATGCAAAAATTTAGAGAGCAGAAAAATTGCAATATATTGTAAGTTATGTGATGAAACATCAAAATTATGTGATGAAACATCAGACAGAAAGAGTTTAAAAGGGCAGGCCTATAATGTATGTTCAACTGTGGACTAAGGTAAACTCCACTGTCGTAGACTTCACTCGATGCCGATACGAATAATAGATAGTACTTAGTAGTGGCGAATATTGGGGGAGTGAATAGGGTGTCTAGCCTAGAGTTCACATAGGCTAGCCACCTCCCAACCCCTTCAGTTAAAGTTAACCATTAAACAAATGATCACTCGTCATGTGTGTGTGTGTGTGTGTTTTTCTCATGAATACATATATGTAGAAGGTTACCCTGTATGTAAAACATAAACTTTCTATTATTTTAAGTTTTTCAGATGCCATTTCCAAAAAAAAATCTGAAATGGGAGGGGAATTAAGCTCCTCCCAAAACCACACCCCACGCTCATAGGGCTAGGTACGATATACATTTATGTATCTATTTTATATGATGTCCGCATCGAGTGAAGCCTTAGATTACACAGAGGAATTTTAATAAACTTTAAATTACTTTAAAAACTATTCAGTACTTTGAACTTGCATATTGACTGTAAATGTTATGTATTAAAATTCAAATCAAATCAATCTGTTGTTTATTTTTCGCACTGATTCAAATATAAGGCCATATGGTTTGTATATTGTCTGTACATGCCATGCACCACTGTCTGCTTCATGATAGACAAGTTTTAACACGAAGGCTTCGCTCGATGCTGGCATCATATAAAGTAAATCAATAAATAAATGATATCGTAGGAGACCTATCCAGTGGTGAATCTATGATTTAGCAAAGGGGCATAATGCGAGGTGTGAAGCACCGAAATGGTAAAAGGGGGGGGGGGGGGGGTTTTGGAAGTCAATTCCCCTCAAATTTGAGTTATTTTTTTTGGAATTAGTAGACGGCTAGATGCTCTGGTATCTGAAAAGTTTAAAATAGAAAGTGTATGTTTTACAGGGTTTTATTCTACACACAAGATGAGTGATCATTTGTTTAACGGTAATCGAAGGGGTGTGGCTAGACACCCTATTTACTCCCCCTAGATCCATCTATGCTATCTTTCATTATACGTATCAGCCGAGAGAAGTCTATTACAATGGAGTTTCCCTCAATCCACTCTTGAACAACAGTATAGGCCTACCCTTCTTTTAAACTCCTCCACCTCTTTCTGTCTGATGTTTCAAAAAGTAAATTTGTGTTCCGGATAGTAAATTTAGGCTAATGTATTAAAATTCAAATCACTGATTTTATTTTTGCATTGATTCCAATACAAGGCCCTTACAAGGGCTGAAAACTAGGTCCTGTCACGATATGTTCAGAGCAGCTGACATCAGGCTGACCATGGACTGACACAAACATGGTCTATAGGAAGAGTTGTGAATAATTCATGAAATTTTACCAAACTTGCCTACAAAAAAAAAAATGCGCGCAGTCAAGGGCCAATCTGATATGCACTTATCTACTGGTCCACATTTGCATTCCATCACAAATCTACCACCCTCTTCTAGTTTTTTATCTATCTGTACAATATTAATCCCTTTACAAAAATAAGGCAGACATTAAAGAACAGACACATTACATATAATTGCAAAATATTGTAAGTATGGGAAAGACTCATTTTGTAAACAGGAAAGAATGCATGCTAACCTTAGACTTTCACTACTTCACTAATAAAAGATGTCTGATTATGCAACACAGTAACATCTCTTAATTACGAACATCCCAATTACAAACTCACGATTTTAAAAACTCAATTTGCGGTGATGACGTCATTATGAAAAACTTGTTATTTTATATTGCATTGCATTTTAAATGGATGCTACATACACATTTTTAACTACAAAAACCTTCAAATTGTATTTAAAAATCTTCAAAAAAACATATACCATAAAATGTTCCATCAACCAAAAAAGGAAACATTTAAATCAATAAGTTGATATAAAACTTCCTTTAAAGCAACAAAAATCTATAATTTTCTGCCGAGATATATTCCATTTTGAGCTCTGCAAGGTTGTTCAGGCAGCTAAATACAGTAGGAATGTAGAGTCTCACTTTTGTTCATTGGGGGAGCTTCCAATGGATAAAACTAGTGTGGTAATCTAATTTGCGATCATTATAAAAAGTAATAACGTTTCATTCATAAATCATTTAAAATGAATACATCACATAAGTACAGACAAATGTGGCTTCTGTGTTTGCACTCACATTTCCTGACAAAGGAAATATAGCATTAGGCCTGGCGTCAGTGGCAGTTCTAGGATTTCTAGGGGAACTAAGCTGTCCGAGAGGGGCCTTGAGCTCGTAGGCCAAAGCTGGGGAAAGGGTTGAGAGGGTTCCCCCCTCCCAAATGCGAATTTTCTTAAGAAGCAACCTCTGGATGGCCGGAAATGGCACTCAAGACTGTGACAGACATGTGTTGGCTTGGTTTGGGCCTATTTTTATATTTGGTTATGGTCTGACTGCTCGACTAGCTCTATCTGAATGGGGAGGGCCTTCAACTGTCCGGTGAGGGACTTAAGTCCCCCTGTCCCCACTGGCACCATCATTGCCTGGCATACCCTTACTACTGAGATGCTATGAAAATTCAAACTCTCTGAATAACTAATTTTCTCAATCAAAAACTTTGGATGGAGGGGTACGTAATCGAAAGATGTTACTGTGTTAACATTATTGAACATAAACTTATGATAATGAATGATATTTTAATGAAATAGTGAGATAACTTACAATGAACACATGATTTTCTCTCGTCTGAATATAGTATGCCACGTCTCACTATGGTGCACTTGTAGTCCCCTCCATTTGATCTCAAAGGGTTGGAAATTGTCAAACTGACTGTTCCTCTACCATCAGCATCTACGATAAATTGATCTTAAAGGGTCAACCAACATGTAGTACATTATTATTGTTTTCATCCAATACATAAAGAAGTAAAATGTGCTTCCTAACCTACTTATGTAGTTTTAATTTATTACTTGGTATTTCTGAAGCACATAATACTATACTAAGTAAATAATGCAATGTAGAATATTAGGCCTAGAGTAGGATAAGGCTAGCGCGACATGCGGACGTTGGTACGAGTAGGTTAGTCTACAAACGTCGCCTAAAGTAATTGATTTTACCCGGCAGAATGAAAGAAGGAAACTCCGCTTTTCAGTCGTCTTAGGCACTCGTTTTTGACAAACAATGACCTTTCAGAGGTCAAATTGCTGTCAAGAATATGAATTGGCTGCTTCGCAGCAATTAATTTACATGACTTTGCACTATGCACTGAATAGTTAATAAACATAAAATAAAAATAAATTACACATGTACAATGTTATTATAAATGTATATGAAAATTATTTTCTTTTCTATGAATTGAATGAATTGAATTTCCAAATGTGAATGTGTTCAAGAGCAATCTGAAAGCTTTCCCTTTTTCAAGAACATTCTAAACAAGTGCGACAGCGCCACTGAACATTTCTGGATATTGGCGCTATATAAATATTTTGATTGATTGATTGATTGATTGATTGATTGATTGATTGAATTGCCCAAAATTGTTGTCTTTGGTAGCAAATACTTGGTTTGGAAGCCTATTATTTGCCATTTTGTTGATTTTTATCCAGCAGTTTATCGTTCTTAAAATTTGATAATATATGATAGAATTCTACCCAATCCATTTCTCACACCTTCATTTGGCCATGATTGTTGGACGTTTAAAACAAATTTACAATGTTTTATATGTACACTTTCTATGTTTGCAGTCTTTCTATACCCAAAGTTCAGACCCATACAATGATACTGGAATTACTTGTCTTTTAAATAGTTGTAATTGTATTTCTGCAGATGTAAACCCTAAGTTTGACATTTTATTTCTTACTTTAAACAATACTGGTTTCCCAATTTCTGCCTGCCGTATTGTCATGATGCTCCATTTTCCATTAAAATTAAAACCTAGATATATTCTTTAATGATTTTAAGCTTACCCTATCGATATAACATTTATCATCTCTTCCTAACTCGATTTTGAAATACCATAGCTTCAGTTTTTAATTTATTTATTTGTACTTTGTTAATATTGCAGTATTGTCTAAGGTAATTTAATGTTTCTGTAAACAGATTCTGGAGTAAGAAAATAAACTAAATCATCTGCAAATAATAGATGTGATATAATATTATTATCAATTGAACAATAATGAAGATTTTCTTTTAGTAGGTTTTTTTTCAAGTCATTTAGGAATAGAATAAAAAGAATAAGAGAGAGAAGACAACCTTGCTTTAAACCTCTGTGACAATCGATGTTATTTGTCAAGCCATGGGTGTTTTTATTTTAATTTGTGTGTTTGTGAACATAGATTGTATTAATTAACATTTAGAGGAATATTTAAATCATATAATTTACAAAATAAAATTGATCTGTCTATGCAATAGAAGCATGTTTAAAGTCAATAAATGTGCAAAACAAATTACTCCTCTTTTTCTGTAATGTCTTTTTAACTTGCATTTCATAAATGCATTATAAGTAGTGCTGTATCATTTGTTTAACTTCTACCCATTCTCTTATCCTAATTTCAATTATTTTAACAAAAATTTACTAAATATAGACAATAATGTAACAGGGCGATAATTCATTGGATTGTCTGGATTGTTGCCTTTATGTATGGGTATGGGTACAACTATTCCTTGTTACCAACTTTTTGGATATTCACTTCTTTTCAGAAATTTATTAAATAATATTGAAATACATTCTAATATACTTTGTCTTGGGTTATGTCATTTTGTAATCGTTTACTTTCCTCATCATGTTTTATATGTTGTGTCCTTTTGTCTAGATTTATATATGTACTATGAGTTTGGTTGATTAAATATTGTTTCAAAGTTTTTTATCCACCGTTTACAAGTAATATTTATTTGTATCTCTTCTTTATTTTTAAAAGTTTCCCAGAAATCCTTTCCAATTTTATGTGAATTTACAATAGCCTTCTTTTCTTGATGTTTATCATTATGTCTTCTCTTTCTCCTTATCAAATCTTTGTACTGTACACTCTCTTACATTTTATATATACATTGAATAGGAGGACTAATTATTGTTTAGCTCCACTATAGCCTGGTTCACGTCGAACTTTATCTAGATATACCCGTCTTGAAACATGATACGATAATCCCCTAATTGCGTTCGATGCCAAGTTAGAGCCAGATAAAAAGCCAGCCAGTTTCAGGCCGTCGACGTCACGTGGAAAAACTTGTTTAATAAAACATCTACTGTATTTTACGAACCTCTAGTACCAAGTGGTATTCGTTCAAAAAAAATTGTAAACTACTGTAGAGAAGGTGTGAGTTTCCACTACTTAACCTAGACGACCAGTACGAACCAATGACAGAGCAGCAGCGTATTCTATCGCAATCTAAGTAGTAGATTCTCTAGTAGCAATGGTAATGTTTATTTGAAATACTGTTACAAAAATCTGAATGAATTTATCCTCTACCAATGTTGTAAGATATGTACTTGTGCAGCTTTTGCTTCTTTTTATATTTCAAAAATTTATTAAAAAGCACAAAAATAAGTTGTACAAAATGTACTTAAAAAGTAAATAAATACACAAATAAAAGACTAGAAATAAGTAAAATATATTTTTTTTAAATAAATAAATAAATCAAAATATAAAAATAAATCAAATGAATAAATCAAAAATAAAATCAAATAAATGAATAAATAAAAATCAATTTCATTCTTGCACAAAATTTTGGTAAAAACCTGTATTTCATCAACACAAAACAAATATTAGTTAAATACTAAAACAAACACTAATAATAATACTAATACTTAAGGCTCACATGGAGTGCCCAAGACTCACCCATACTGTGGAGCTGTGAGAGAGACCATATGCACAAGGGTCTCAAAAGCATTTAGCCTTTGAATTAGCTTGGCTTATCTACATAATAAGCAAAAATCTTTTAAAAAAAAATGTATCAATACAGATATTATTCAAACACAGACAAAATAATTGCTTTCAAATTAGCATTCTGATACTAAGCAAAACTTTCAGAACTACTACATGCACAAAATAATAAATTCTATCTATGCATTATGATTTTCATTCAACAGCAAATGAGTAGCCACTATACCAATGACACTCAATCAGTTGGGTTTTTAATGAAATAATATTTATTCGGCATAAAAGAACAATTTAGCCAGGATGCGAGAATAGGCGAAAGCCTAAACAATCAATGTACTCGCTCCATAGAACACAAAATAAAAATAACAAATTTAAACTTTTATACTAAAAATTTTCATTGAAATTAGTTAATTAATACATTGAAAGAAGATATTTTGTAAGAGCAGCCTTAAATAATGAAATTGACAATAAAAAGTCAATAGACACACAACAAAAGCATATGTCAAAATCCAAGTTTAACCCTTTGGAGTCCCAAGTCACCTACCCTTGGCCAATTAACTGGTTTTCAATAGATTTGGGGAAAATGCATAATACATTTTTATCACTACCTTTCTGCAAATGTTGGTTTGATTGTTGGGCAAAATGTTTTGGGATTCCGAAAAATAAAAATAGCAAAATTGTTTGACCTAGGTCATATGTTATGTGCACCAAAATTGCAATTTAGTGGCCAAGAAAGAGTGTTATTTTGTTATATAGTATTAAGATAACTTAATATAGGCCAAATCAATAAAACCATTGGACTGAACTTTTACCTCACTACCCCATTACCTCACTAATTCAGTAGACACCTGTTGAATGTCTCCTTAATTATTATATGAAGTCTTTGACAGGACAATAGCCTGTGACAAAAAGCCCAAGTGGTCAACTCCTTGCATTTGATTTATAAAATAAGCTCGATTGAGAGACAGCTCGTTTACTAAATATAAGTTAAGTTCTACCCACAAAGTTGTTATATTATCTGACCAATAGAAACTCCCCAAAATGATGTAATAGTCAAATGATTAGGATAAGGTGATATCTTTCAACCAATCAGAGAAAGTCCACCACACCCCAAGCTTGTATGAAAAGTAAAGTATTAGTTGTCCAGAGAGGACTTCCTTCTGATAACTTGAAGGAAACACTATGTCTCACAATCTTACTTGTATATATCACGCAGTGTGAATAAAAGCTTTGCATTATAACCAGAAGAGATGTAGTCAGTTCAGTTATATGAAGTAAACCATCTCGCTTGTCATATCACTAAATCATAGTAAAGATCCAGTCTTTGTATCCGGAACATACATTGGAATCGGGCACAACAACTTGAGCATTACATGGCGAACTGCCATACGCAATAATACAATTTATCCATAAACCCTGTGTGAACTGTCACTAAAAAAAATTCATATGCTCATGATGTTACATATTATTATTAATATTGGAATATGTTGTATTCTACAGAAATAAAATGTGTTTGGTTAAATAAAATTATATTTATTATGAATTGCTTTTTGTCCTAGGTCACAAAGGTCATTGAGGGCCAAATTTGGGGAATGCACGCCCCTCCCCCTCAGACCTATACCTACTGTACACAGGCCTATTTCCAACTAAGGTGGACTACTGGACCTACGAAATGTTTCAATAAAACTAATAAATTGATGAAATAATAATATAATAACATAGAAGATGAGGAGAGGGATATTGAAATATGTACATGACCAAACCCAACATAAGCATTTTCAAACCTAGGCCTAGCATTACAGGTTGCACTGCTAGAAGTTTCTAGTGAAAATCTTTACTCAGAATCGTATTCAGGTTTGCTTAGCTCCACTATGGGCCGATTCGGACGAGTAAAATTTAACTGGGTACCACCAGCGTGTGGCAATTAAATAATGCCCCTGGGTATAGAAAATTCGAAAAACATCTGGCCCAAAAACCCACCTTTTTTACTGGATATTTCAATTACACCTTGCCTCAAGGCGTAATTAATCACTCGTAACAAGGCACAGGTCACAAGTTGACCCTTCAGATTTGTAAACAACGCCGGGTCAGAGCGCACTGGACAAAAAGCTCGCGACCATGCTGCATGATTCTTCGCGTTGTTGCCCAAGCTTTCTTTCCACACTGGTCGTTGTCTTCGTCGTTGCTGTACTTTCTTCGTCGAAAAGCTAGGTTTAGATCAAATCCGTCATCGAGAAGCAATATAAAAGTTGTCAGGATAGTTAGGTCGGCTGGGTTAATCATGTAATTCGGCGTCAATTTGTAAGGATAATCGCAAGGAAATGAGTAAATTGTATAAAAAGTAAGCAGAAATAGCGTAAATTTGTGTATGAAGTATTGAAATTGCAGCGAAAACATTGCTAATTTGACCCGGGGTCGTCACTCAGGCCACGAACTATTCAGAATTCTGACCTTGCTGAAGCTTGTAAAATACGTAACTTCCGTCAAATTAATGGGTAAATGGATTGTTATTTTACTCGTCCGAACGACCGTCACATTTAGCCCCGAGGTTATTAGTAGATTACCCATGTAATTGAGTTTACGTCCGAATCCAACCTATGGCTCCACACAGTAGGCCCTATTGATATGTAAATTAATTACTTACTTCCTGTCACTGCTTGGTATTTTTGTTTTTAGTTTTTTCAATTTACTTGATCTTGAGAATGGTTCCATGATGGACCCGAAACGTCAATCTTTATTGTCATTAAATTTTGTTTTGAAATTATATAGTAAGCGTCTCTTAATTCGAAATCAATATTTATGAATCAATATTCTCATCCCGCTATCCTGGTCTATCCAAGTACATCACTCACTGACAACAAAAAATTGTTGATTTTTTCCTCCATACGATGGAGAAAAAATTGGAGTTACTATGATATTAGGGAAAAACCCTAAAAGTGTGAGCAACAGAGGGCAGCATTACTAAAACAAGGGGAGAAATCATCCCGTACTGTATATGGGCCTAGCATCCTGAGACTGTAATTTATCCAGTATGAGATACGGGTCAGAACCTCAAAGGGTTAATTATGAAATCAATCTTTTGCAAGTCAATGGTAAAGTTGTCTAATAATAAGAATAATTACAGCAAAAGTTTTTCAGATATTAGAGACTAAATGTAAAGCAATAGAAAAGTTGTACATCAAAAGCAGCTACAGTTCGCCCTCCAGTTCAAGACCACCATTTGGACCTGAAAATTAAAAGATTAAAGACTTCTATTTGGTTCTTTGAAAAATTGGTCTTCAAATAGAGGGGTCTCAAAATTAGAGGGATCTTGAATTGAAGGGTGCACTGCAGTTGAGGCAATAGAAAAAATATGGACAATAAGTGGCACTAGTTATACACACTATCTGTCCAGGAGAGCAGAAATCCAGAGCGAATCAGGGCCTTTTTTCAGACTTAATTCAAGATTCAAGATTCATTTATTATCGCCATACATAATACATATATTACATATACCGTACTTGTGCGAATAAGCGCCCAGTTTGAATATAAAGCACCTCTCTCAAATAAACGCCCTCCTAACGTGAAAATTGTCTTAAGCGTCCCGTTTCAATACGCGCCCCTCCTAATTTGAATACGCACCCCTCAGTGTTTATTCATTTTTTTAAACAATATCTTCTGATCGATTTTTTTAGGAAACAATAATCTAACTAATCCTGAGACTGATTTGAGCTGCGGAGTGGATTCACATTTTTCATATTATGTCAATTTCAACACAAGGATATTTCTCCTGGACAGATGAGAGCTCCCTGGACAGTATCTTTCCAACTTTCCTCTTCTTACATTTGTCTACTTCCAGCTAATCTCAATCGGCTAATGGCCAACAAGCTCATACACTACCACCTTGTTCAACCTTATTTAATTCCATGTGTATATATTTTTATATTATATATATTTATTAATATATCAGTCTTGCTTTTTTTCGGTACTGAAGTGTTCATAAAAGACTCTTATTGCACAACAAAATGTTGTCTTAATCAGCTGGGATATGTGGGTGCAGGATTGTGGTCATTTCTATACCTTATTGCCCTGGCTATGTTCTTGATCTTGAACAAAAATATCTAACATAATTTTTTTTCATAACTGCAGAAATATTTAATGCTTTGAAACATTCATTTTTTAAAGCAAGAGAATTATTTTCAAATTGAATTAAAATCATTATTGATTTGAATGAATGAAGTGAAATGAAACAAAGATTTTTATTTCAAGCCTGTTTAAAGTACCAGGATATTTAAGTCATTAGGACGTTAGAGGATTAACGTCTCCACCCCCGGATGCATAGTTTGATTAGGGTGGTGTGTTTGGGTACTAGGCCCTTTTGATGTAACTTCACTATTCCTAGATGCACAGTTTAATTAGAGAGGGGTATGCGAGTCACTAGGACATTAGTGGAGTAATGTCCCTACCCCTTGATGCATAGTTCGTTTTGGCATTTTGGTATTTTTTGGTATTTTATTTTGCATACTTTTGTGCATAAGCTGTAATAGCCATTCACAGACTTCAAAGCAATTTTATATGTTTAGTTTGTTATTTACAAATTTTGTAATATTAAACATATATTGCAAAAATGAGCTAAAGCAGAAATATTGTCATGCATCTTTTATGAACAGAGCTATACCACCAGCAAATTTTCTACCATGATCTATTTCAGCATAGGACGTAGTTTCATTGGTACGAATCACTCGTGATGGAGAAGATGGGCTGAGATTAAGATCAGCATAAGTAATTTGACTCTGTAAAAAGAGTTTGTCATGAATACAATTTATGCATCACCTCAAGCAATGCTATTGTTGGTTAAATGAAGTTTATTAAACTCCTACAAATTAGTTTATCCATGTATATGAAATCACAAAATAGATGTAATATTATTTATTATTATATATAAAGGTTTCTTATTAGTATTTTAATCACAGATTTTATTATTTCTTGTAAATTAAGTATTTGTGTAATAACCTAAAAGGAAATAAAAACAAATCCATTTAATAAATTGGTTATGAATATTGCTTATAAGGATAAAACAGAAAAAAAGTTCTGTTGACGAAATAGAAATATTAGTTACCACAAAATTAACATTTATATTTTTGCCTCTGAGATACAGTACTTATTTATCCTTAATTATTAATAATGACTACTTTTTTGCTTTGATCATGCAAAACAAATAAAATTAATTGTACAATTCATACTGTTGAATGCTTACGGTTTCACAACTGTTATC
>NW_022729488.1:48854-61684 GCF_011630105.1 Anneissia japonica | reverse complement strand
ACTGTACACAGTATTACTACAGTAGATATATAATTGGTTTCCTTGATGCTTAGTAATTATGTAACAGAGAATATACCATTTGCGTATTAAGACCCAGACAGCACCTCCAGAAGGTCTCTTTCTAATTAAATAACCCTCCAAATAAAGACCACTTACAGTTGTAAGACTATTTTTCTGTGGCCCCAAATGTACAACTGTCTTTAACCTTTATTCTAAAGATTAAAGCTGCTAAAAGCATAGAAACTCCGATCCTAAAAGTGGTCATTAATTGGAGGGAAGCCTGCATCTGTGTGGAAATGGGCACCAATTTGACCATGAGAAAAAAAACCAGTAGATGCGAGGCAGGATAATAAGTAAAAGGCCATTATCACATTGGTATCCCAATTACTAATCAAGTGTAAATTATTCAAAAACTGTAGATGCCTGGCAGGATATTTTATTAACAGGCAAGCATCGCATTGGTTTTCATATTTATCTGCAGATTATTCAGAAAAAATGGAATTTATTAAATCAGACATTAAAGAAATAAAGAATATCATTAATTACACACTGGGCTTTAATGATTCTCTTTTAGTTAGTTTATATATACTAAATATACCGGTATATATTTAATGTTGAGACCAGATGACACAGAGAGAAGTTCACTATGTTTGGGTGTGAGCTCTTGTTGCTATCTCTTGGTGCCTATTCAATTCTTTAAACTGTTATGGGACTTTATGCAAAATGGTTAATACATTTTAATGAAAATAAACTACAAGAACCAAGAAAGCAATTGTTGAAAAGGGCTTTTGAGAAGGCTCTTGATTGGATGGGGGCATTTGTTCGAGGGAGGCGTTTATTTTATTTTGGTGTAAAATTGAAAATGGCCCTTAATTTAACTGTAAATGTGGAAATACAAAAATGTGTTATTGCGTGAACATAAAGAATTATTTATCTCAATCAGGTGTCGAGAATTATTTTGCTTCCATTAACTTTGTTTACGGTCACATTTTTTTTTTTTTGGGGGGGGGGGGAGGTGTTTATTCGAGGAAAAAGTAAATGCACCGGAGGGTATATTTTGCAAATGTGGAACAACCACCCATAATTACCACCAATATGCGTTATTGCGTGATGCAAGAATTATTGTTCCAATTAAAGATGCCATGGGGCGTATATTCAAGGGAGGTGTTTATTCGAAATGAAGCTGTTTATTCCAAATAAGGCTTAGAGGGGAATTTATTTGAGGATGGGGGCATTTATTCAAATGTTTTTTATTTTAGTTTATCAACATTTTATAGTGAGAATATAAAAGCAATGTTACATGAAACCAAATAAGATTTTAGAGAAAAATCCACAAAGATGATGTTTGTGCCGCAACTTACTGATGGCAAATTTCTTGGCTGCTTCTTCTTTCCGGATGATCCTAACATGACAATAAACTCTAATTATTATTACTGATAATTTAAATTTTTTTAAGTGTGCATCAATATTGAAATTGATGCAAGCTATGTATTTGTGCAGCTTTTGCTTCTTTTTATATTTTTAAAATTTATTAAAAAGCATAAAAATAAGTTGCTTCTTCAAAATGTACTTAAAAAGTTTAAATAAATACATAAATAAAAGACTAGAAATAAATAAAATATATTTTTTTTTAAATGAATAAAAATATTTAAAAAATTAAATGAATAAATCAAAAATAAAATAAAATAAATATATAAATGAAAATCAATTTCATTCTTACACAAAACTTTGGTAAAAACCTGTATTTCATCAACCCAAAACAAATAATAGTTAAATACTAAAACAAATACTAACACTTAAGGCTCACATTAAGTGCCCAAGACTCACCCATATTATGGAGCTGTGAGAGAGACAATGTAAAAAGGGTCTCAAAAGCTTTTAGAATTGGAATTAGCTGGGCTTACATAAAGCAAAATTCTTTTTAAAAAAAACGTATCAATACAGATATTATTCAAACACAAACAAAATAATTGCTTTCTAAAACATAGCATTCTGATACTGAGCAAAACTTTCAGACCTAATACATGCAAATAATATTATAATCTATCTATGCATTATGATTTTTAACATTTTCATTCAACAGCAAATGAGTAGGCACTATACCAATGACACTCAATCAGTTGGGTTTTTAATGAAAGACAATAGATAGGGTCCTATACGCAGCAAAAGCATATGTCAAAATCCAGGTTTAACCCTTTGAAATCCCAAGTGATCTACCCTAGGTAACTGGGCCAATTAAGAGGTTTTTAATAGATTTGGGGAAAATGAATAACACCATTTTCATCACTAACTTTCTGCAAATGTTAGTTTGATTGTTGGGCAAAATGTTTTGGGCTTCCGAAAAATATCAAAATTGTTTGACCTTTTGACCTAGGTCACAGATTATGTGCGCCAAAATTATTTAGCGGCCAAGAAAGAGTATTATTTATCCATTAACCCCATGTAAACATTACTACAAAAATTCCTATGCTCATGAATGTTACATACTGTATTATGTGGAATATATTGTATTCTACAGAAATAAAATGTGTTTGGTTGAATAAAATTATGCTTTCATATTTATTATGAATTTCTTTTTGCCCTAGGTCACAAAGGTCATTGAGGGCGCAATTTGGGGAACAACCTCTATCGCACGCCCCTCCCCCTCAGACCTAGGCCTACATACAGCAGGCCTATTTCTAACTAGGGTGGTCTATTGGACCTACAAAATGTTTCACTAAAACTAGTAAATTGATGAAATAATAATATAATAAAGAAGATGGGGGTAGGGATATTGAAATATAAGAAGGAGGGGGGGGGTCCATGTACATGACCAAACCCAACATAAACGTTTTCAGACCTAGGTCTAGCAATACTGGTTGCACTGCTAGAAGTTTCTAGTAAAAATCTTTACTCAGAATCGTATTCAGGTTTATTTATTATGAAAACAATATTTATGAATTGTTATTCTCATCCCGGTATCCTAGACTATTCAAGTACATCACTCACTAAAAAAAAAAAAAAAAAAAATTGCCAATTTTTTTTTATGGGCCTAGCATCCTGAGACTCAAATTTATCCCGTATGAGATACGGGTCAGAACCTCAAAGGGTTAATTATGAAATCAATCTTTTTAGAGTCAATTATAAAGTTGTCTAATAATAAGAATCATTACAGCAGAAGTTTTTCAAATATTAGAGACTAAATTTAAAGCAATAAAAAAGTTGTACATCAAAAGCAGCTATAGTTTGCCCTCCAATTTAAGACCACCTTCGGGACTTGAAAATTAAAAGATTAAAGACTTTTAGTTGGTTCTTTAAAAAATTGGTCTCCAATTAGAGGGGTCTTGAATTGGAGAGTGCACTGTAGTTGAGGCAATAGAAAAAAATATGGAAAATAAGTGGCACTAGTTATACACACTATCTGTCCAGGAAAGCACAAATCATAAGCAACTCAGGGCCTTTTTTCAGTAGACTTAATTCAAGATTCAAGATTCAATTATTATTGCCATACATAATACATATATTACATATACCGTACTCGCCCAGTTTGAATAAGCGCTCCTCTCGAATAAAAGCCCCTCCTAACGTGAAAATTGTCTTAAGCGCCCAGTTTGAATACGTGCTCCTCAGTGTTTATTCATTTTTTAAAACAATATCTTCTGATAGATTTTTTTAAGCAAAAAAAACAATAATCTAACTAATCCTGAGACTGATTTGAGCTGCGGAGTAGATTCACATTTTTCATATTATGTCTATTTCAACACAAGGATATTTATCCTGGACAGATAAGAGCTCCCTGGACAGTATCTTTCCAACTTTCCTCTTCTTACATTTGTCTACTTCCAGCTAATCTTAATCGGCTAATGGCAAACAAGCCCATACATCACCACCTTGTTTAATTCCATGTGTATATATTTTTATATTATATATATTTATTAATATATCAGTTAAATGTTGTCTTGCTTTTTTTTGGTACTGAGGTGTTCATAAAAGACTATTGCACACTCAGCTTGCGACCCACAACAAAATGTTGTCTTAATCAGCTGGGATATGTGGGCGCAGGATTGTGGTATTAAATTTCTTTACTTTATTGCTCTGGTTATGTTCTTGAAAAAAAATATCTAACATAATTTTTTTTCATAACTGCAGAAATATTTTGAAATATTCATTTTTTAATGCAAGAGAATTATTTTCAAATTGAATTAAAATCATTATTGATTTGAATGAATGAAGTGAAATAAAACAAAGATTTTTATTTCAAGCCTTTAGTGGACGTTAGTGGAATAACGTCTCCACCCCTGGACGCAGGGTTGCCGGAACGCTGCCCTCAGCGGCAAGTTGCGAAGCACAACCCAGGGTCAAAAGTGGAACGTGAAATTTGGATATGGTTTTGTAGTCAGGTTTGCGAGAAAAACTGAGACGTCAGAGGGAGCTGTAATTTGTATGGCAAGGAGATTGAGCAACCCTTCATTCATATTAAGGGAATTTATGCCCAGAAACTTTGTAGTTATATTAATATTTTGTTTATAATAGAAAATATTCATTTTTTGGTGACGTCACACTCACATTAGTTAGCATGCATACGTCATAAGCTAGATATGTCACCTTTTCCTGGTAAGGCAAACTTTCCCGGCGTGCTTTTTTCATGGATAAACAAACACCAATGCTTTGCACATGGGTGCCCTGCCCAAGCCAGGGCTACAAGAGCCGCATTGTTAGCATTGTATAATACTTAAATAAGGTACCTCTGCAAATGAATTATTCTTAGTTATTTTTTTTTTCTTATTTTAATTTATTTCTTCCGAAAGTGTACTTTCTATCACATATAATTCCACTGTCTTAGTTAGGCCTAGGCCTAGTCCGATGCCTCATCGTCCCCCGCTACACAGTACATCAGCAGCCCCTCCCCTACAGTACAGACGTTTGCTAGGTAACAACATGATTGCACCTTCCTTCCCAGGTGTTCATGTAACATTGACATAATTGTTAGCTAACCAGTTGTGTGTATTTCTTTGTGAAAATGAGTACCGCGGCGTACTCATTTTCATAAAGCATTTGCATCCCCTCTTGGAAAGAGGGATTTGAAATAATTGTCTCCATATCTTCGCTTTTTAAATTAATCACTGTAATTTAGCTTACACTTATGAATTTAGGGAGCACTTAAAATGTGAAATAATCATTTCACTACCCGACAAACCCCGAACTTTATTCATTCATTAGGCCTACATAATAGTTTCATATTGCTGTACTATATACTCCAACATCACTGGCGCATGGTAACAACCAACTGACTGCAGACCATTTCCGGTCACACATTATTCTCCATAACACAACACCCCCTAGTTCCGTCACCTCTGGATGCATAGTTTGATTAGTATGGTATGTTTGGTTACTAGGCCCTTTTCAAGTAACCTCACTATTCCTGGATACACAGTTTAATTAGAGAGGGGTATGCGAGGCACTAGGACATTAGTGGAGTAATGTCCCTACCCCTTGATGCATAGTCCCTTTAGGCATACTGGTATTTTATTTTGCATACTTTTGTGCATAAGCTATATAGCAGGTAATAGCCATTCACAGATTTCATAGCAATAAAAGATTGAAATAAATGGATTTAATTAATATTCAATTTTTTATGTTTAGTTTGTTATTTACAAATTTTGTAATATTAAACATATATTGCAAAAATGAGCTTAAGCAGAAACATTGTCATGCATCTTTATGAATAGAGCTATACCACCAGCAAGTTTTCTACCATGATCTATTTCAGCGTAGGACGTAGTTTCATCTGTACAAATCACTCGTGATGGAGAAGATGGGCTGAGATTAAGATCAGCATAAGTAATTTGACTCTGTAAAAAGAGTTTGTCATGGATAAAATTTATGCATCAACTCAAGCAATGCTAATGAAGTTTCCTACTAGAAATTAGTTTATCCATGTATATGAAATCACAAAATAGAAGTAATATTATTTATTGTTATATATAAAGGTTTCTTATCAGTATTTTAATCACAGATTTTATTATTTCTTGTAAATGAAGTATTAATTTGTGTAATAACCTAAAATGAAATAAAAACAAATCCATTTAATAAATTGGTTATGAATATTGCTTATAGGAATAAAGCAGAAAAAAGTTCTGTTGACTAAATAGAAATTTCAGTTACCACAAAATTAACATTTTAATTTTTGCCTCTGAGATACAGTACTTATTTATCCTTGATTATTAATAATGACTACTTTTTTGCTTTGATCATGCAAAACAAATAAAATTAATTGTACAACTCATACTGTACAAATTGAATGCTTACGGTTTCACAACTGTTATCTTGTTCCCCTTGATAAAAAAAAGTCACATGAAAGATTATATACTAATGTAGATGATAAATGTCAATAATTTTGAAAACTCAAGATGATTAAGTTATGAACTTAATTACTCAAAATGTAATTGTCTTTAAGTGCTATGATAGAGAATCAAAAAGGATTGTTTATTTTGACACAATGTGAGATATGAATGTGTAGCACTTCATTGAATCTTGACTATAAGTCACACTGTATTTTAAAAAGGAAAAGAACATCAACATAAAATAGCTTACAATAATTACATTTTTCCATCACAGGCATTGTAGTACAGTAAACTAATGCCGAAAGTCTTCCCTAACAAAAATGTTATATCAGCACACTTCTCTTAATAGCACACAAAATTTTCATTTATGTTGATCACCACAATTATTAAAATTACTATACAGTATTAATAAACGTGTCTAATGTAAATGTAGTTTAAGCCGTCAAAGTTTAGGGATTACCATACGTGCGAGGTGTTGTATACTAATGCGATCTTATGGGTTGCAGTGGTGGCGCCAGCTCTTCAGATCCCCTACAGGGTGCTGGTACCTCCGACCCCAGATAGGGGGACTCTTTAACCTGCATGGTTTTCTATCAAATTTTAAATAAATATCCCCTAATTAACACAAAATTGTATTATTTTTCAATATAGAAATTCCCTCAACCAATGAAATGTTTCCCCTAGCCAGGGGGAACAACGCTTGGGTGTGGACCCTGTCGAGGAGCTTAGACCCCTCTTCGGGGAGCTTGGACCTCTCTTCGGGGAATTACTGGCGCCGCCCCTGGCCACATGGACCTTAGACAAAAAAAGTGATCACCATATGATATGGAAATCTCTTTCAAAAGACACACAACCGCAATGCACATCCATTATCAGAAAATGTTGATGTGCATGCAAAGTAAACCATGTTACCCAAAAAATTATACAATTGGAAGCCAAGACATGGAAAACAGACCAGGAAGACCTAAAACAAATGGAAAATGTAATCAAATGGGATCTAGACAGACTTAGTTATAGGTGAACTGTGGAGGAAGCACACCAAAAGATCTGTAAGTTTCTCACAAGTCAAGCAGCAGGTGCAGAAATATGCATGATGCTGTCTAGTACAGTCAGTAAATGTATTTGCATTTAAACTTTACATGTCTAATGATTTTTAAGTTACTACAAATAAGCAAATAAGAGCAGTTAAATTACCTGTTATTCAGTGCATACTTTAAGCCATAATACATGAAACTAGTTCATAATGAAATGAGAAATATGGAAGTTGGGACAAATTGAATCAAGTTTACCTTTTTCATCAGGAAAGGTGGAAGCCGGTGGTTTACTTTCTTCGTTGATATTCTCTATTGACTTTGAAAAAAATGATATACTGTTGCTACTCAGCAAGTTTTGTAAATAGGTATACAAAAAAAGCCAGAAAATATATGCGATGAGGTATTAAATTCCATGCTCTTGCTATATGCTACATCTCCATTTATACTTTTATTTTTAATAGTTTTATTTTTATAAAGGAGAAGGGTAAATGATTTCATTGCTAGGGAGAAGAAGGAAGAAAGGTACTTAGTATTTTGTATTGTTTTTTGTGTTTTGGAAGTACCTTTCCCTCCAAAAGTCTAAATAAATATTATTATTATTCCTATAATACTGTACACCTTGTTGTCTTAAATGTTATGTACATTAAAACATATTATAACATACGTTCACAGAGGCCTCTTTTTCATTGGAGTCATTGTTACCACACTGATCCTCACCATCAGCATTTCCTCTTTCACAGTCTTTTTCTTCCAGCTCAAGTCCCTCATAATGTTTACCCTCACTAAAAAAGATAAGAATTTAATTATTCCTCCTCTACTGTACAGGAAAAATTTAAAATTGGAATAAACATTTCAACTGATTGGTATACAACACATCTGTATGGACACAATATTTGAAAACCAGACCTCTGCAGGTGCCAAGGTTCCTACGCAGCCATTGGCAAAATATTACACTTGAACAAATTCTAAGATTTACTTCTAGATTCCCATAAATGGCACTTTAAAACTACAAAAATGTTTTTCAAGACCAGTACTCTGTGACAAAATTGATTGGCTAATCCTCGCCAAGAAGGATTCTGTATCCCTTCCCCAAGAGGTGGACCCAGGACTTTTCTTTAAGCAGAGATCAAAACATACATTTAAATTATTCATTCAGGTAGAAATGTTATAGGTACTTTTTAGTGTCCTTAAATAACAGTTGTTGCAATTTTTGTACATTCCTTAAAGTCCAATCATTAATTGGAGAGCTCAAACAAGCAATGGCATTTTTTAAAAATCAAAACAAACATTCAATCTTGGGTGTAGGTGAGTAATAAAGTTCTTGTGTATTGCTTTAATATTTATTCAAAAGGGTTTTCAAGCAGTAGAGTGCAATTACAGGACCAAATATTACATGTATGCAAAAATAAATGGAAAAAAATGCTTGGAAATTCAAGTTTGCTTGTTAAAAAATTTTCAACAAACATGAACACGTCATTGCAAAGTATCGTATTGATTTACAGCAAAGAACCAATAATAATAGTAGTGTAGATAATAATAATAATAATAATAATAATAATAATAATAATAATAATAATAATAATCATCATCATCATAATAATAAAATAGTGTAATTAAACATTAATGTATTTGGAAGTACACTTTCAAAATGCACACCAACCAAAAAAAAGATCAAATCAAATCTTCAAAAGTTTTATTTTACAAAACCAACTCGTGCATGTGAAACTTATAAAAACCAAACAATGCATAACATTATATCTTGTACTTTCACTTTTGAAATTTCACTAGAATTCTATCAGGAAGAAATTAAAATTATGTAGTACAGTAGTAAATATTTTATTACTTTCAATCCTCCCATTGAAATCAAGTTCAAGTTCAGTTTATTCACATAATGCATCATCAGGAATTACAATGAATAAAATAGATTATATTAAATAGGAATGCAAATATGTCTGGAGAAAGCCAGATAAGCCCAGGAGGGCTTTAAGCCTGGTTCCACCAGTAAAAATTTGAAAATTAAAAGTTTTGATAATAAAGTGAATGCTGTACACATACAAAACACACAAGAATACAAGAACAGAGTACAACATTATATTCTTAATGGGACAAGGACAGTACAGAACACATACACTAAGAAACAAGGGTAACGGTATTGGATTTTGTAATTAAGCTGACGAGTTTAGGCTATAACTAAAAGAATAATTATGATTAAGGATATTAAGAGTGTTTATATTTAGATATAAGGTGTGATTTGTAATTGTATTTAAAACAATTTGTGGTATTGTGACTTAAGATGGATGTGTCAAGTGAGTTCCAGAGCAGAGGACCGGTGTGCATTATTGAATTTCGAGTCAAGGTTCTATTGTAGTTTTTTTTAACATACTTGTTTGCGTTTCTAGTGTCATAGTTATATAGCTCATTATTTTTTTGTAAAGTATCCTTTAAAAGTATTTGGGAGTTGTTTGTATATCGATACATGAAAATGGCAGATTGCAATTTATTTACGTCAAAAATGTTTAAGGTGTTAAATTTATAGAAAAAAAAGAGGTTTGAATGGGAAAGGTAATTTTAAAAAAAAGCAAATACGAAGAACCCTTTTTTGAAGTTTAAATAATTGATCAAGTTTAGTTGTTTCAGTGCTAGTTCAAGGACAAAGAGTTTGGTGTTTTGTATCAGTGGCTGCCCATGCAATAAATCATGCTTGCTGCTTTCTAAGAACTGAACACAAATTATTTGTTATGAATTTTATTAGAATGAAGCACGTTTGCTTGCGGACTACATTCACATTTGTCTAATATGTGAATGTGGTGAGGGCTTTGTAAGTGAATAGTCCATTAAACATCTGACTACAAAAGTACTGCCATAGTTTTAGTTGGAATTTAATAGTTCTATGACAAATATTTTTGCAAACTTTCAAATATAATAAATATAATTTAACACAGATAAAAATTTATTAATTAAAAAATGACCAAAAACAATTTTTTAAAAACATACTTAAATATAGGACAAATACAAAGTTTTTTTCTGTTGTACCTGAAAATTATATAATAAAAACCCAAAATAAAAGATGAGAAGTGAATACTATATAATAACTAACCTATTTTTACTTTTCTTTCCCAAGTCACCATTTTCATCTACAATCATGAAAGCAAATAGAGACAACAAAATTAGTTAAGAAATAATCTCATGTTATGACCACTTCAGATAGAAAACCTATTTACAGATAACACCAAAACATTTCACTTCATTTAATTTTATTGACCATCAAAATACACATACAGAAAAGATATAATGAATAATTCTAATAATTCTATCAGGTCAGGGGCAGCTGAAGAAATTACTATGGCTCACAAAGTTACTATAGCCAATCAATGTAAAGTAACTTACATTTTTCTTTGTATTCAATACAACAGATTCCACAAAAGTAGAAACAGCAACGGAGAATATACATGAAGCCGAGCTTAGGAGCTAAACCAATTGCTTGTGTTTTCCATTCCTCCTTGTTTTTCTCTTTACTTTTTAAGTCCCACTGGAAAGTCTCAAAGTGCGCAATACTAGGACGATATTTATTTCTCATTACAAGTGATACGTCGCCTTCTACTGCTGTCATATTTTCACCTTTCATCTCAATTTTTCTGCAAAATATAAAGTCTGCAAAAAACAATTTAGTTTAAAAAAATTGTGAATAATGTTCTGAAAACTCATCTAAATAACAAACTTAATTCTGATTTAGAGTTAACAGAATTACAAACTAAAATGTCAAAAAGTATGTACCAGTTACTCTCATCTGTCCACAACAGGAGCTGTATGGACCAGTACAAAAGAAATTGTGAAAGATGTACTGGGTTCTTTAAATAAAGTGTACATGAGCCAAGTTGTGTACACTGGGCCTACAGTTTTTATTCCTTATCTGAGAAGACTTTTCACCACCAGAACCATTAGGCAAGGGTGCCGTTCAAACTAGCGTCAAATTTATGGTTGTACTTTGCGGCATCATTAAGGTTTTATGTCAGTGCCTCCATTGGGAACAACAATGTAAAGTATGAAATAATAGTTATGTGCAAGGAATTCTAATAAGGATACTAAAAGTATGAATGCAAATGAACCACCAATATATACTTCAGTATATTTTTAGACTTTTGATAGAACATTTCTACCAATCTCAGTGTGCACTAAACAACTCTTTGACTGGGATCCTGTAAGAGTGATAAGTCTTCTAGTAAATTCTGACCTCTTATTTACTGTAGGTGTATATTCAAACCTTATTATAGCAAACATTAGTCTTGCATTAGAAACCATTACTGAGCAACTTACAAAGCAGAATCAGTATCCACAACAGCATGACAGGAATAACGAAAAGTGCATACAATGCCGAGTTCGACCCCTCTAAAAGAAAAATATGATATACACACTTTAATTTAAATATTCCTCAATTACTAGAATTATTGTTTCAAGACATATTTTAATTTAATTTACTTACTTATCAACAATATTTCTGTGATTTTTAGATCTAAAAACAATTCTGGTATTATAAATTAAAGGCATAACAACAATAGGCATATACTGTAAGCATTAGGAAACAGATGATCCATTAGTTCACTGTTAATTAATTCAAAAGTTTTCATAAAAGACTGTTTAAATACAAAAACAGATATATGCATTAGTAATACACACACATACTAACATATCCTACAAACTTTCTTTTGTTGTGAATGTTGGATTATTGTTTGATTTCATTAATTAAATTAAATACAAATAGCACAAAAATACAAGCTTCAGTTCATGCTTGGCGTCATGTTAATTCACACCCTGCACCTGGATCCACAGAAAACGTACGTATGCAACACAAAGGCATTTGCTTTGCACACCTTAATGTAAGATCTCTTTATTACAAAACGGATGAACTTGCAGTTCTAATGTCGCAGAATGGGATTCAGGCCCGTAGCCAGGGGGAGTTTTTATGGTTCGGGCGAACCCCCCTTTTCTAGCGAACTCCCCTGTTTTCTAGCGAACCCCCTCGAATTTTTGAATGAGTCCCACCCGTTTTTAAATTGTAGCCTGCATTACAAGCCTACATTCATAGAATATCTCAGCTTCAGAAGTTCGGAGATTTAATTTAAAACGCAATTCCAGCAAACCATGACTTTACGATGGCACACATAAGGATGGCAAACATCGATAAAAACCTGGCTGCCATCTCAACTTTCACTGGCCTTTGGCTGAATGTTTGTAAGAAATGTACCAACGGGTAACGAAACCGGTCGTCGTCTACCTAGAGTAAATGGTGCCACCAAACGAAGCTAAAGTTTTGCGACTTAATCCACCAAATGCTACGGAAGCACCTAAGTGCCATTCGACTTGACGACTTGTCAAGATAATTATGTTGTCAAGTCGACATAATATACATATCATGTCGACATGGCGAGATAGATTATCTTGACAAGTCGACATACTAAAAGTTGTATGTTGTCAT
>NW_022729488.1:41678-48773 GCF_011630105.1 Anneissia japonica | reverse complement strand
TGTGTTGAGTATATTGATATTGATTATGCGATGAGGGCTTTTTTTTTATATCTTTCGGTGTTATTTAAACATGCCAATTCTCAGAAAATATTTTCTAATTTTATTATTAGATCTTTTTCAAAACAACTGCTTTTAAAACATATAGACCCATTAAACACAAAAACTGCTCTGGCTTCGGGGCCTTCGCCCCCGACCCCACCGTGGCCCTCCTTAGGCAGACCCCTGAACCCCACGCCCAGAGAACACCCCCTTGAAATGACCTGGCTACGGGCCTGGGATTGATATTCTTACAGTTAGTGAAACCAGGATGAACGATAAAATAGCTGATTTCGAAATTCCTGGATATGATTTTTATCGGCATGATTGTAATTGCCAGGTGGGTGGTGATGGAATTTATGTTAAGTCAAAATACCAAACTGATCTGATTTGTAATAATGCAGTGCCTGGTCTGGAGACCTGTTGGATTTATTTACCACTCTCTGGCACTAGTCCTATTGCTATTGGTGTGTCTAACAAGCTCCCCAGTAATTCAGTTGCTTTTTTGGTGCAATGGAAGCAAGTCTAGCTGACATATCTGCTCAATATAATGAGATAATTTGCTTGGGGGATTTTAATTGTGACGCTTTAGTAAAATCTGGTCACTTGTGGACCAAATTGTCACAATTAATCAACCGGTACAATTTTCTCCATTTAATTAATGAGCCAAAATGTATTACGCCCGATTCTGCAAGCTGTATTGATCAGATCCTTGTTAATAAGAAGGAATTATACCGTAAATCATGGATTATCCCGACAACAATCAGTGATCATGAATGTGTTCTTACACTGCGCAAATCTTGCAAGATACAAGGTGAACCTAAAATAATTCAAGGAAGGTCTTTCAAAAATTTTAATGCTCAAGATTTTCAAAACGAGTTGAACACTGCTCCTTGGAATATATTAGAATCAGCTGAGGATGTGGACAAAGCTCTTTTTTTATTTCGAGTCTATTTTTAGCGATGTTTGTAACAAACATGCCCCTGTTATAAATATCAAAGTTTCGATGATGATGATAATAATAATTATGACAATCTGAAGTTTAATAACATATCAGTTAATAGATTGGCAATCTATACAATTCCTGAAGCTAAATGAAATTCTTTCTAAATATCAGTTAATGATGTTGAAAATGCTTTGTCCGAACTTAAAACTAATAAATCTACTGGTTTTGATGGTTTTAGTCGATGTGGGGTCCCCAAGGATCTATTTTAAGACCCGAGGCTTCTTAAGTCAGCTGCACCATGTATTGCAAATCAAATTGCGTATATTTTTAATTTGTCTATTGCCCAGGGTGAGATCCATCTCAGTAGAAGCTGGGGAAAGTTATTCCTATACATAAGGGCGGTCCTAAAGACAAGTGTGAGAACTATAGACAAATCTCCATCCTGCCTACACTAATGAAGATTCTTGAACGCCATATACACACCCAATTGTATTCATATCTTTGTTCAAAAAATCTTTTGTCTCTCCATCAATCTGGTTTCTGCCACCTTCATAGCACCACTACAACCCTTGTTGATGTTACCGACTATATTCTCGATAACATCGACAAGGGAATACAGGAATAGGAATTCTTTTGAAGAGAAGATAACCATGCCGGTATTAAAAATAAAATGCATTGTATTTTGACTATAGAACGCAATCTGATTCTGTATAGTAGAAGGCTTACAAACTTTTCCTATCACTAGCAGGCCCTAGCGTCAGTGGCGGGTCTTGAAGTGGAAGGGGCTGATGGTGTTAGGAAGGTAAAGTAGGGGATTGGTGATTATGAGGGGATAACTTGCAAAATAAGGTGATACGAGGTGATTTTTAATTACTTGAGCATGATTTGTGGGCGGGGGATGTGACTGGGGGATGGGCGAGTATTTTTTTTTCATGGGTAGGAGAGGACGTGCAGCCCCTTTGTACATCATAGATATGTCAATACCTAGCATACCCTGCAATTTACCCTACGGTCTGCCACTGCTTTCGGGTAGAAGGCAAATCACTTGCGTCCATAATGTTAACTCTTTCCCAGCTTTCATTCGATGTGGGGTCCCCCAAGGGTTTATTTTATGACCCTTATTATTTATTATCTTTATTAATGATCTCTCCAATCATATTCATTCTTGTAAAATCTCCATGTACGCTGACTATACATCAATATTTTTCATCTAAATCTTTAATTGATATTGGATTTATTCATTTTTTTATATATATGTAAGTGTTTTGCTGTATAAATTAAGTAACATTCTCAACATTTTCCCGCGGTATCTGTGGGTCACAAAAATTGGTACTGTCAACATAATTCGTTGGACCGATCTTCAAGATTCCTTTATTTTTCATGTGTAAGTTGAAGTTTTATTCTGAGATGATGATATTATATTATGTTATGTAGCAAATATTAGATGAGATATCATAATGGTTGCTGTACATTTACGTGTGATAGAGGCAAATTGTTACACTGCTATAGGGCTAGGCTAGATGACAATGTGCTTCCCACACTGTCTTAAAGATAGTACAGTACGGTACAGTATTACATTCACAGCAATGAATGAATGCGCTCGGTCGTTGACTGACCTAGTTTTGATATGCTACATTCATACATTTATTCATAATGCTAGTGTTGTAGATACTACCGTATCACTAAGTAACTATGCCATCTTGTTTGTGATATTAGAGACTCCTATTATACTTATAGTTGTTTTATAAATTATATATGAATAGTTGTGCATGATTACAGTTTATACAAATAGAATAGGCTTATGCTGCGCAAATGTGAGGTCTCACTACAAAATGAGTCTCATCATTAGAAAATCAAAAAATGAGTTTATATTACATTTTGGTAGATCACATTATAAGCTTTAATTTGGTCTTTGAATGGCTTCCCTAGGATAAATAGATCCAGAGATGTGAGCATTTAAAATTTAGATGTACGAGAACCTGGTTTTGAAAAAATCGGCCTCAAAGATAAACTAACCTGTACAAATAATAGGACTAGAATTACAGAATATGCTAAAAGAACACTATTTTAGTAAGAAAATTCACTTGAAAAGTACACAATCATAAAATATAAGTATCAAGTTATTCAAAAACATTAGAATCAAAATTTTGTAAAAATGTTGCCTTTGACCTATTTTGGTGAATATCTCAATATGATTTCACCAACGATGCGTCTCATTTCATGCGTAGTACTGTACAATAACTTAATTAAGTAGTAATGATTTAATTGTTCCCACGTAGTCTATGAAAATGTGAATTGATTGTTTTGTGTGTAGAACCCATGCTGCACATAATACTGTATAAAAGAATGAATGTTCGTTTAGGCTCCTTTTGCTAACCCCATAGGGTAGGGGCAATTTGAGTTTTATTATGTGTGATGTACTAGGATGGATAAAGTTATTCATGACGATGAGGGTGCTATTTTGCTTGATTGTTATATTGTTGTTAATAGAATGTTTTCATTTGTTTATTGCAGGTGGATTTGGCCACCGTCCTTTTTCTTTACTGTGATTGTTTGCAAGTTGTTAATAAAATATTGCAACGGATACCTAAATTTGTATGTGTCTGCTGCAATCTATAATTATTGTGTCAGCCAGGACCACTACATATATATATATTTTTATATTTTTATAGGCTATTTTAAATTGTTAACAGTTGGTAGTTAAGAGTTTTATTGATCCCGGGCCCTTTGGGAGAGCAGTGTTCAACACTGAACAGGCCACCCAGGTTAAAGAAGAAATAAATAAATAAATAAAAACACCTCCATGTTTACACAAATCAGAGTGAAGGAACTACTGGTGTCTAGTAGAATTTAAGAGTGCACATGTCGAATCATCAGAAAAAGTCTTCAAATTATCCTCTATAGCTCACATTATGATTCTTTTGCTGATAAATAAAATTTGATATTCCTGGCAGAGATTTAGTGTTAGTTTTGACAAAACACCTCATGTTTGGCATTAAAAATTCTGGCTAATAGCCATTAAAAGAAGCTCGACGAATTGTGGTATAAGGGCAATGTATATTTAGGAATTTGTAAAATCATGGTTCTACTGCTTGAAAACCCCAATTAAAAGCAATCTATGGACAGAAACAGACAACAAAATGTAGCAGTATGTATCTCTCAGCTTTGAATGTAGGCAAAAATGGCCCTAATGACAAGTGGGTAAAAATGGCCCCAATGAAAAAATTCAGTAATAGAAACGATATATATATATTTTTTTTAATCTTCAAATATTTAAATACTGTAATAGCAAGAATTGAATCAATAAATTAAAAATGGCTCCCAATTATAAAATTCAATAAAAAAATAAATTATAAATGCTGTAAAATACCCTGTAAATTTATAAAATAAGTTTTATTTTTTCCCTTGAAAATATGATCAATTTATGTGATTTTTTTTTTTATTTCTCTAAAAGTATTTGTTTTTTAACAAATACAGTTACACAACAGATGCAAATAATGTACTGAGAGATTATCAGAAAACAAAGGCCATTGAATAACATTTATTGACAGTAGAAATAAAAGTTTTAAAAACGTTATTATACTAACAAAGTAGAGGAATGACCTACATACAGTACTTCAACTACCAAAATATGCAACTCATAGATAACCACATTCACTTTTGTTAAGTATCAAATGAAATAACTTTACAATAAACAGTAGTTAAATGATGATGTGGATCAATTGTGTGTTTGAATCACAAGTTTATGTACGGGAAAAGGGAGAGGCTTACTTTCTCACAAACTTAGCAATAATTGTTCTGCTTAGACTTACTTCAAAGAAGTATTTGTTTAATCAAATATTGTTTTTAGTAAACTGAATAATTTAGAGTACATTTATTTAAGCAACTTATTTAATTGCATACTTGGTTTTTACTCCCTGCCATCTAAATCCAAGTGCCTAATACTGGCTCAGAAACCAGTGTCCATCATTTTTTTTTTGTCAATTTATTATTTTCAAAATTATACTAATTATGTACACCGAGATATACTATATATACGTAGTTATGTAAATATGGCAATTATGCTAAAAATTAAAATGGCGTGTAATTGTGAGGGTATAGGGTAATTATGGTAGGATGAAATGGTATTGCTAAATCCCACAAACCTCCCAAAACACAATCTGCAGAAAACCATACAATTCAATTGTGATTGACTCACTTGGTATATCAATAAGAAAATTAAATACATTCATGAGTAGGCCATCAGCTGTAGCTAAAAAAGTGACCAGAAAACAAGTTCCATTCCAGAATAATGGAGACTACTTTTTGGATGCATATATTGTTAATTCAATCCTTGCTACACATTGTGTTAAAAGTTCTCCGCAATAAAACCTGCAGTTTTTTGTCAGGACACCTCCAAACATGCTGAATATACCCCAAAATAGCCGGTTTTGAGGTCTGATACCATGTTTAGGCGTCAACAACTTCGCAACTAATTATATGTCATAGTCACAATTTTCAGCGTTGATAGAAGTTATAGTTTTAACTAAAAGCTGGTGATCCAATTCTTATTGGCCTTTATGTAATCGGAACTGGAAAAACGGTGATTTACTCAGGAAAACTAGTTTTTTCGACTAAAATGCTATGTTTAACTATTAGTAACTTTAATTGTAATGATACTTGATGCTCCCAATTTTTAGCGTTGATAGGAATGACATTCCTTTTTATGATTTTAATAATTTGGTAATTTAATGTGTAACAGTCATTGAAAAAAAAAATACAAAAATGGCTATTTGTTTAAAAAATACCTTCTTTATTCAACAAATATGCTATGTTTAAGCATTCATATATTTAAAAATAATTATACCTAATGCTTAGAACTTTCAATATGAATAGAAATAATAATTGTTAAGTGATACTCATGATTTGATAGCTTAATTGGTATTATTCTAGTTTATAAATAAAATGTGAATATACTGTAGCCATTGTTCAATATAATATATTAACTTCTATTTTAACATGTTTAGGTAGTCATTGTAATAAATAGAAGTGAAAGGGGGCCATTTTATGCATACTTTTTCAACTACCATGCTTTGATGATTAAGCTAAATCATAACTTTAAAAGTAATTATATATAATACTCATAATTGTTAGCATTGTCGGATTAACACTAATGACAATTTACTTTGATGAAACTGTTCATTAAGCAACTTTTTATTTTGTAGACTAAAATTATATTCTTGCTATCAATAACTTTGGTTATCAGCCATCATTTTTATAATGAAAGTAATGGAAATTGTAGTATTATACTTAAAAATAGAAACCTCGTTCTTATTAGCAGTTTTTAAACCAAACTGATATCAGAAATTTGTTCTACTACTACTACTACATTTACCAAAGCAACATGCTATGTTTAAGCATCAATATTTAAAATACATAATTATACATGACACTTTACTCATAATTTCTGTTATTTTAATAAAACTGAAAAAGACTCTTTCAAACTTGCACCATGCTATGCTTATGAGTTTAATAGTTCAAATGAGATTGTTTCAAATCAGAGATATAAATGTTATTAGTTTAATTTCAAAAAGACAGACTGAAATATTGCATTTTTTCTTTTAGTAGCATGCTATGTGTTTCGTCTATTAAAATATGTACATTAAAAATTGTTGTATGGATTAAACATTTGGTATCTCTTCTTTTTAGCAGTCAATAAATAGAAAAAAGGGGGTAACCATAGGCGTAGATCCCGGGGGATGGGGGATATATCCCTCCAATATTTGACAAGGGGGGATGGTCCATTGTATCATCCCCCCAATATTTTGACTATGTATGGGATAAAATGGAGCTTTACACACTTCAAAAGACTGTCACAGAAATAATTTGCACTGTCTTATGCGCTTACAAAGATGAAAATTAGCATAATGTATTAATTTTGATAACAAAATTATTTTATCTGGTACCAATCTAAGCTCTTCTTTCCTTAGATATTAGATGTTCTTGCAAAGAGAGCCACATTTCACACTGAAGGGTGTGTACGACATCAGTAATGTTATGTCAATTCCAAGGTTATATCGGTTGATGAGGAATTTATTGATTAGGCCTATAATAGTAAATTGCATCAATTTATT
>NW_022729488.1:32315-40467 GCF_011630105.1 Anneissia japonica | reverse complement strand
TCCTAATACTGCTATAAATAATTTCAACATTTCTAATTTTTTTTAAATTGTGTTTTGATTTCTTAATATTTTTTACCTGTAATTTGTCATTTCAAGCCCTTCATGCTTTTTAACAATTTTTGAAAACAACTGAAGTAACTTGGTCATCCTTAAAATCTCATGGTTCTTGATAATTCGTTGCTGGATAATCATCTCAGAGAAAATTTTGTACGACTTGTCATATTGGTGGTCCTCATCGGTTCTAAGCAGATAAATAAGGGCAAATTGTTAGATTTTCACTCCCAACCGCATCAAAGATTTGGGGAATATTGATGCAGGAAAAAAAAAAAAAAAATTATTTTAACAGCTTAAAAAAAACAATGCAATTTTGTGACTGGAAGTATACTTTCTTTAAAAACCAATAAAATTAAATTACTTTTTACACAATATGTACAATATTCTTTGCCAAATAAAAACAGACCCTCTCCAGCTAACAATATTACGTTATAAGAACGTTATGATAACTTTACAGTTCAATTGGTGATAAAAATGTTATTTTATAGAACCATTATGTATATACTTACAACCTAATTTCACAACCTCATTTCACAACCTCACAACGTTTAAATGTTCTTACAACGTTGTGTGAAGTTTATTTTGTGACATACCTAACCACAACATTCGCGAACGTTATAAGAATGTTTTGTGTTTGCTGGGTCCCTCATCAATAAAAAAAAAAACAACATTCTATTGTTCTGATTAAAAAAATATAAAAAAACCACCCGCCCTCATCACTTTTTTTAGAAAAAAGACTGTTAATTTTTTCTATGTGTTCTAATGCAAAATAAATGAAAATCATGTCATTGATAGAAAAAATTTGATGGGAATTATAGTAACTTCATACTTACATTTTAGCATCAACTTTTCTGGTTAAAAAGCGAGTGTACTGCTTGTAGCAAGAACGATGACAGTGCACCTCAATAGCTACACAGTCCTTGTATTGACTTTGATTCCGCAGCTTTACGTAACAGTCCTATATGAAATATAAAATATTACCGTTACATTTGCCAAGTAGATTAGTATTTTTTATATTGATATTATTATAATTATTATTATATCATTGTTAATGAATAATTCAATAACTCAATCACAAAAAAACGACTGTTCATTCAGACACAGTCACTATATGTCTGAGGGTCATTGATTAGCTTAGGCAAGCATGCATAAATTACTGCTGAAGGCACTACACAAGGACAAGGTCAGATATGGGCAAATAAAAAAAAATTAAATCATACGTACCTCCGTCTTCGGTCGGTACTTGGTAAAGTTTGTCTTTTTGACGTTTGTGGTTAAGCGTAATGTAGCGGTCATGATTTTTACAAATCAGACAAATAGCTGGTAAAACTGATTGACTAGGCCTGGACGACCTTGTTTGTGTACCACCACCAAACGACAGGCCAGCTAGGCCTATGTTGTGCGTGGCTGCTGCAAGGCCCGCACTTGATCGTAATTTTTTCGGAGATTATGGGAGCATTTCTTCTTCGCAACTATCACTGGAATATATCTTATTTGCACATCTTTTCACAGCAGAACTGATTCGTTTCCTATCAATAAATCTCCTATAACATGTAGGGTGAAACCCTACGTTCTGTAGGTTTTCAAAACTACCTTCAGATAAGTGCCTTGATGTTTCCGCTAGGCTACGGTCAAAACCATCTAAATTTTGCCATTCCTTGGCACATTCTGATATTCTTTTCCAGCGTATTTCTGTCATGGGCTGAATGTATTCTGATGATACTGAATCTAAATGTACAATACATCTTAATAATTGTGAATATCGTTTCCTTCTTTTCTTCGTCTTCGACTGCTTACGCTCTGCCATGTTGGTTTGTTATTGTGTAAATAGCTGAAGCGTGAAGAAATCCTTCCTCGCTTATTGGTTAAGCCAGGTCACATGCCTCTGAAACCCTGGTCGTCGCATGAATTTCTTCGGCTGTACATTAACAAAATAGTTCGTATTTTAAACTGAAAATACGACAATACTGCTGGATTTTACGTGGAGAACTTTTTGTTTTACCGAAAATTCATATATATACTACATGTTTCAAGTCAAATATTTTAGTCCCCCTTCTGCTGGAGAGGAATGAAACGATACAGGCTACAGCTGATGGCCTAGAGAACCTATTTTTTGGTTAAAATGTTGACTTTTTTTGTGAAAAAATACTTGCAAATACACCACAAACCTCCAAAAACATGAATTTAGCCACAATTATTTTAGTATTAATAAATGCATGATTGATGTTGAATTATTGTTGTTATTTTTTAACATTTAAATGAAAAAAAAAAAAAAAGAAGTGTTATTCATGGCTTTTTATTTTTTATCTTTGAATATTTTATCTTTGAATATGTAATTCCTGTAAAAAGTAAAACATAAATGGCAATTTATTTGATGTTAGATTCCTTTTAAAAACTAAATTATTTCAGTTAAAAAATGCATGTAATGATTTTTTTTTTAAATCAGTTTTAATGCAGAATTTTATTATTGGGGGCCATTTTTACCTACCTGTCATTTGGGGCCATTTCTACCAGGGCCATTTTTTCCTGGGCCATTCCTACCGTACACCCTCGGCTTTTCATAAGCATTTTCCTCAAAGACCACTGTCCTCTGACCCTTTGCAAAGCTTATCCCATAACCATTCCCTTTAAATACAAAATCTGCCTCTAGTTCAGTATGATTTTATGAATTTATAAACTAAAAATTCGAACTAAAAAAAGTAAATAAAACTGGCAGGTTCAATATAATTTAAAGTTGTCTTTGTACTTATTCCTAATATTATAATTAATGTCTGTTCTTGGAACATAACAAAGCAAGTATCAAAATAGATATAATGAAACTGAAACAAAATGAAAACATTTCTTGTGAAATGAAAATAGAAACCAAAAACATATAGCAAGTAAACAGTGCAATAAAAAATGCTAATCAAATGTTGTTAATGATACCACAAAGACATTCCTTATTCTATTCTATTCCATACATCTCTATTCATACATCAATGAACCATGCTCTTTACTGGGGATTACTGAAGGGAATTGTTCTTTTTACTATTATGAAAAACAAATATGTTAATTGCTTTATTATTATTGTTATAATTTTCATGCATTAAAATTGTAGCAACAAAAATCATTAATAATGCAATTCTGTTAAATTACTTTTCTTCACTTTATTTTTACCATTTTAAATCTTATTGTCTTTTACATCAACCTTGCTGCTATCTGAAAATTTGAATAAAATATTTTTAAATATTTCATTTTGGTAATTTCTTCATATAAATTATTTCCATTGTGTTGGGACTTCTGTTTGTTTTAACATTTATAGCAGTCTACGACAGGAAAAGAATAATGTACCCTATAATTCTTCACGTTGTAGCAATACTTTGGTTTTACAGGGTATGCCCGAGATTAATTGGTTTTTCTATTGGTAAGAACCCTACGTAAATTTTTACTGTTCTTGTCCGAACGAACCCTTGGTGCATATTAACATTCTGCCTGTCAAACACGGAGATCGCTGTGTTAACGCCTGACCGACAAACACAAAAATTTCTCTGTTTCAGGTTTTTTTTATAGAATCCGATAGATAGGGGAATTACAAACATGTAATAACAATTTGAACACTATATTAAGTCTGGACCGTAAATATTTCACTATTTGTTTGTTTACATTAGTGTAGAGCAGTATTGATTTACATTCACGAAATCGCGATTATCTCAACTTCGTTGTGCAAAATTGCGTAAATCTCCAAAATTGAGTCATTTTCATTTTACTGTTACAGGTCACAGATTGTGATTAGAATAAAGTGTTTGGTACCATTGTAAAGCTAAAATGTTTGTAGTCCTTGTAGTATTCACTACATGTCAATCTGATCATACGCACACTCGACAAGCTTCGGAAATATGTCAAAATTTGCTAAAAAGTCTGGCTGTGGCTGATACTATTTTTTCAAAACCCTGGCGAGTACTGGCCACAGCCGCACAGCATGTAACACAAAAGGAACATGAATTATACCTCCATGATGAAACCAACACATGCCTGTGATTGTGGGGCTAGTAACCAGACAGCCAAACACATTGTGGAAGAGTGTTCAAGGAGAAAACTTGATGGTGGAATTAATCATCTGGCATACTGTGACCTTACAGCGAGTTCGTGGTTATTTGACATTTTTATGCTATATGCTTAGGTGGCTGCAATGTTCATTGAGAAGGACATGAAATACCCAGTGGCAGATCCAAGAATTTAAAAAAGAGGGGCCCCAGGGAGGGACATTTACAGATGGAAGGTGTAGACCACCTCAGGCCCACTATGGTTGGGGCTGAAGTACAAAATTTTATGGCTACGGTACCTCTAGATGGTCAGAAATGGCACTGTCAGACTTAAATTTTGATACTTTTCGAAATTAAGGAGGAGCCCCCCCCCCACCACAACCCTTTGACGATGCCAATGATTTCTTTTTCTGCCTATATGTAACTTTTTTAATAACAGTTTTACTACATATTCTGGTTGTGATGGTGCCGTGAGTGTATAATTATGTTACTATGTTTTTAAAGTACCTGCTACTTGTAGTAGCCAATAAGCCAATCAATTCTTTAGGATAAATAATGATTACAAGAATGCTCCTCCCTGGTAATCTGCATGGTCATAATAAATTAATGAAAAACGTTGCTTTGTTTTGTCCCCTAGCATAGGACACTGCATATAGCATTCCCAAATGAAGTTCACTGGTTGTGGTTCTGTTATGTTCTAAAACCCATGTGATGCAATGGTGGACCATCAAGGCAAGCAAGGTATGCTATGCATACCCATGGAGGAATACCTTGGTCTGGAGGAGGACACCAATTTGCCTTCTGTAATGCCTCATTGCTTGGTGAGTCCCACTTCAGACTACACACAAATCGGGCAGTTCTATTTTGAATAGTCTGTATCCTTTTTAGGGAAGTTTGATTAATGTTTCCCCAGACTACATTACAGTAAGTGAAACAAAATATGTAAAACAGGTTTCAATATCCAAATGATATTAACCCATATATATGTTCAAAATAATTTTGGTCTACACAAATATAATTTATAGAGTATAATGCAGAGTTAATCAAAACATGCACATAAAGCAAATTTAAACCCTCGAAATAGCCTGCTCTTCATGCTAATTTGTGAATACCTGTATGTGAACCTGTACATACACACATAAATGTTTTATTTGTGATCCATTCTTCAGTTCCAAGACTAAAGATTTTGGCCACAAGAATAAAGCATACATACTTGTTGACAATTAAATATATCACCTGTTTCTTCTTTTGGGGTGCAATGTTTTAATTCATCATTTAATTTATTTTGTTATTTATCTTTTTTTATATACTTTGAAGGTTATTATATATAATCTTTATTTAGTTTTATCAGTTTTGAAATAACAACTGGACCATATGTAAAACAGGGTTTAATATCCAACTAATACTAACCTCTATACATCCCAATATATTTTTTGCTAAACAAAGCAAACATTGAAATTATACAGTTATAGTGCTGATTTAATCAAAACATGCACATCAAGCAAATATAAACCATTTAATGTATTCAAAGTTTATCAGATACATCCATGTTGACCTGATACTGACAAACACATACCCTCACTTGATACTTAATATCATAATTAAAATTTATAATGCCAATACAAATTGATATCCTATTCATTGGATGAAATGCTATAGAAATTACATAAATACTGCTGATTGTAGTATATACTGTTACCACAATTACATGCATTTTGGATTATAGCAAAATGGTAAAAACTGAGCTAAAATCCATGGTCTGGTATTACATTTCCAAAGCTTAAAATATTGCCTTTTAACATCTTATAAGTTAAATCTTGGTATATAAAGCAGCATAAACATAATTAACCCTTTCACTGCTGGGCCTTTTTAGGAAGAAGGTTATTTTTAAATAAATGCCCCAAAAAAAAGACAGCAGCAAAAGGGTTAATTTTAAATTACCTTTACAGGTCTTCAGTGGTTCTGTTGCATTAACTTCTCCATTCTCTGCATAGCATGTGATGTTTGATTTCCAAATCTCTTCATAAATTTTCATAGATGCAGTAAGTGTTCCATTCTCAATCATTTCCCCATCTTTGTATATTATTACAGAAGATGGTTCGGGATGACCCTTTGCAGTGCATGTTGCAATGCCAGCTTCTGATGCAAATGTAATTGTAATATCTATTATAATTGAGAATAAAATCAGATTTGGTTAATATGGGAAACTTTTTTCAAGTTTTTTTTTAATACATTATAAAAAATAACAAGCAACCTGAAAATTTGTCCTTATTGTGATAGAGAGGAAACATGATGAAGCCACACATTCAATTGACACAGCAACATTTATGATGTTGATACAATAACTGTACCATAATAAATGGTAATGTGCCCATTGAGATGATCAGTGGACATGATACTTGTGCGCGACAAATAAAACCACAATGAGTAAAAAACAATTAGCACAACACTTTCTTGAAAAAGAGGTGCTCATTAACTGATTATTTTTCAATACGCTTGAACTGAAAATTTAAATCACAGAAATTCAACAGATAAAAGAAAAAAAAATTAAATATACACATACATATTACTTCCAATTCAATTTGATTACTGGTTTTGCCCTCTTCTCTGAATTGATCACTTTCAGCTTTGCATGTATACCTGCCATCATCAGCTGCACTTGCAGCTTCAATGTGTATTTCAAGAGCATCTTCACTTGTAGTAAATCTAGAGCTGTCTGTGGTGCTGAGTGCTTGTCCATCTTTATACCATGTGATACTAGGGTCTGGGTCACCATCAGGTTTACTACAGGTCAAGGTCACTGATTCACCTTCATAGACACTGGTTACTGAGGCAGACAATACAGGCTCATCTAGGTCTGATAAAAATTATAGTACTCAAATTAATACTTAAAACAAATACTGTACAAGTATAAGGTTACACTTAACTTGTTATTAACATAGTGATTTAATTGATATTAATTTAAAAACAAAAAAAGATCTATCAAATGTATCACTTTGTTTACTATAATTTCCAATATGATTTGATTATATAGGTGGATCTGTAAAGCATTTCAATTAACTTTAAAATTTTTATTTTTTCCAAAAACCAGCATAAAATTTTGTTGCTTTATGCTTTGTAAACTGTAACAAGAGTAATACTACTATAATTCTGTCATTATCACAACAAAAATTTTAATTTACTAATATCCAAAAACTGCTTCTAAAAGTCAGATTTTAACCAAACATATCAATTTGTTTGGTCTACTCTATTGCAAAAGTGCCGCCGTGAAAATCACCCTATCTCTTAACCATTAGCACTTCTTCTGATTTTGCTACGAAACCTGTAACTCAACTAGAGGTCAGATAAATTAGGTAAAAAAACAGTTTATAGAAGGTTATAAATATAGCTTTTGCAAACAATTTACAAAATATTTGTTTTCAAATATTTGGCCACGTCATTTTTTGGTTGAATTACTAATTATTTTTTTACGTCATAACTTTGCCTACACTAAATGCGATTGCTTAGGTTGAAGCAGCACAGAAAGCTAATTTTCTTGTGATCATTTTTATAAAAAATAAACTTAATTGAATAAAATTTTCTTCCATCATTTTTTTAGTTCTATCAAAAGCATTCAAGAACAAAAACTGCCCAGACTCACAGCTAGCCAAGGAAATTGGCCAGTGGTGTCACACAGTTTGTGGAGCCCTGGCACTCACTGTTGGGGGCTCTAATATGTGAGCGAAGCGAAGGTTAAATTTGCGAGCGGAGCAAACAAACAGTTGCTTTGGGCCAGGGGGTGTGTAGGGCCCCGGTCAGGATCCAGGGGTTAAGACCCCCTGGTGGGGTCCGAGGGGGATTAGCCCCTTCGAGCTAGGAGCTTATGGCATTTATGAACTGTTAACTGCGTTGTCAGGGAACAAAAGTATGGTCCATGACTAATGAAATATATCAGACAATTTTATGACAAAACCAACATAGGTTACATAGGCCAACTTTCGGAACTGGCGGAACTGGTATAGGCCTTTAGTAGACATATGTACTCAGGGGCGGATTGGGGGGGGGGGGGGGAAAAAAAAGAAAGTTTTAAATTATGA
>NW_022729488.1:27833-32248 GCF_011630105.1 Anneissia japonica | reverse complement strand
CCACTGGAATTGGTGTGTTTCATTTTCTGAACTGAAGAAATAATGGTACCTGCTGTATCAAATACTTGTCAAAATTTATTAATGAATATGCTTGAAAGTGGACATATCTTATTTCTACAGTATTATGCATAAATTGGGAATGTATTTTCAATAGTGTTTCACTAATGACTGATCGTTTAAAAAGTTAATTTTTATATATCCTTTTCGGATAATAAAATCGCCCAAACAATGCGCTGTGCAGCGTGCTCAATCTGCTCATATTTGTTTTTTTTTACACACACACATTATTAAAAATGTTTTGTTATGTGGTCAAAATGGCCCATAACCAATTGATATGATCAACTTCAAGTATTGAAATAGCTGATCTCAATGAATTTATTTTCTACTATCGATGTGATAAAGGGTCCTATACCCTGTATCAAGACCATTGGAAAGGGGTTAAAATTCATGAATTTGAAGACCTCAATGCGCATAACTTTTTTGTAAACATACGCGCTCGTAGCCTGTGACTGAAACTCGCACTATTACACTTCCTTTTCTTGTATTGACGCGAACATACGTGTGCAGCATGCTTAATCTGTTCATATTTGTTTTTCTTACACACGCCCAGTATTAAAATGTTTAGTTATGTGGTCAAAATGGCCCAAACCAATTGATATAATTGATTTGATGACCTCAAATATGGAAATAGCTGATCTGAATGAATTTATTTTCTACCGTTCATCTATTCATGAATCTTCTTGGTATTCAGTTTGTTATTTTGCTCGATTACAGAACAATTTTAAAATTTGTGAACAACTTTTATCGAAATGTAATCAATACAGAATGTAAATGTTCAATACTGCAATACTTACAATATACAGTAAGGATTGAAGGATGTGAGTATATGAAGTTCGTGCTTTCTACATGTATCTGACATCGAAATTTTCTGTCAGTATCACTCCTAACTGGCTTTGTGATAACCAGGTCTGCATTCCCAGGACTTGTTCTTAAGCTGTAACGTCCATTTACAGTCTTTACACTATTTACAATACTATTTGTATTAGCTTCTCCAGTTTTATTTACTTCATTCCATATGACTGACAAAGGTGGATCAATAAATTGTGAATAGTCACATGGTATCACCACTTCACCATCACCTTCTTTGGCCACCTGATTAGATGTTACCACTGACTGGCTATATACTTTTTAAAAAAAGACACAAAAACACTTTCATTACTATAATTATGTAATTGTAAGTATGGATGAGACTTACTACAGCACAATGCTTAATTTAAACAAAAGAAGGAATTAGATTTTTTTAAAGAATATATACTGTACAGTAAACATCAAAGTGTTGTTTTTTTTGTGATTAAATAATGTCAAAATGTACTTCTTTAAAATTAATAAAGATTTAGTTATATACCAAATTGAGATGTATATTCTTATAATTTATGGAAATTTTGTCTTGGAAAAATTATGATCATAATTCTTATTATTATCTACTTGGTATTGATTTATTTACTGACTTTATACAATTGCTCCAGTAGTACAAATAAAGAGACTCCAAAATTGACCAATGACCATGTCAATTTAAGGAGGCAACTTTATTCAATATCATACAACCTTTATAAGACCTTCTTGGCCATAAAGGGCCTACACTGACATTAAAGTGAAAAGGCCATACAAAATAAGATGCTGGCAATATTTCATGTTCTTGTCCTTAGTATGAATATTTGATCATCAGGAAATTCATTATTACACAACACATGATGATAGCAATAAAGACAAGTTTTGACATGCAACCTCTACAGAGTTGACTCAACTTACCATTAGGTCCACTCAGCAACAGAAGTAAAATCATATACAATAAGAACTGGAAGAAACAATGAATATAAACAAGAAATAATATACAAATTTACATTAAATTATTATTAATTAATATTTAAAGTTTCTTCATGTTTTTATTCTTCTTAGTGTTTGATGTTTATTTTTAAGACTGTATTTTTTATGGCTTTGAACGTGTATTGTGTTTTGGAAAATTGTTTTCCAACTTTCAAATCTTGCCGAGCAAGTAACTTTCTGTATGACAATGTTCTTGAATCTTTAGTAAATTACATGTGACAATATTTTACATTCTGAAGTGTTTTAAGAAAACTGTTTTGATATCTATTTATTTCATAATGTATATATAATTGACAGTTGGAAAGTACAGGTATGTAGAATAATATCTCTCAAATGTATTATTAAATAAGGAAAGACTTACAAATACAATATTTTTTGGTAACGGCCACATTGTCTTCCTACAAAGTGAAAAATAATCAGGGTAGATTTAGTTCTTAATAATAATACAATGGTGTAGCCTAATGGTCTGCTGAGTTAACACTCCCTGGACTCATGTAATGGGAACATCCAACCACCCCAGGCCAAATTCTGACCCCATCCAAGTACAATACCAGTGCAATAAGATGGCCGCCACAGTGCTGCCTAGATCATTAAAGATGCCCGGACCAAACCTAATAACATTCCCCTGGCTGTTGATGATTGCCTTTTTGCCTCATGGATTCTACCCCTGCCTACTTGACTGTTCCTTACTACAGTATATGTTCAAGATCAGGGTAAGGCTGTTTTAGTTCCTACTTTAAGCTACACATCTGGAAGTATTTCACTAACAGTTGTGATTGCAGTGTTACAGTGATGGTACTAGTGCAGCCAGGTCTATAAGTGTGGACGCTTGATTTGCTTTGATAGGCCTAGTCCCTTCATTCATCTTGCGTCTCCTGCTATGTGGAACTGTTTCAAAGCCCAACCTTGTGGAAACTTCTTTAATTCATCAGAATGTCTCCTTGCCACACATTGGTAGAATACCGTTCAGCAAACACCATCAGCGCTGCTGCTATGTCTAAATTACTGATTCTGTCCCAAATATATTCATCACCGATAATGCTGGATTTGAGTGGGGATATACACCAAACCAGGGAACAGTGAATTTACACTGCTCCCTGTGTGTTCTAAGGCATGCAAGTGGAAGCAAGTGTGTGGCAGTTGTGAAACATGACTTCATTTAAAATCCTGCATCAATATGAAGATTGTTGAAGAACTTGGCAATAGCTCATGTAACTGTATATGTGAGAAACTGTGTTCAACCGACTGGGCTGCTGGGCCGCAGCTTAGTGCCTAGAATCGTAAATAGGCCGTGAAGTAAAAAGTTTGTAGAACGCTGACATATACTTTTATAACTTATATATTTGAATGGTAAAGTTAGTCCTATTACTGGAGTAGAAATTGTTTGTGTACTGCTATATCAATATATAATTTTTATTCAATCTGTATAAAGAATGCGATATTGTAATGTCCATTTTTATATTTTCACAAATTAACAAAACACATGACAATAACATTTAATTAAAAAAAATAACAACAGGCTTTGTGTGTATATGGTTGTTACAAACATTTAATTAATCTCATTGAACTCATTTGGTTTAATTTTATTCTTCCTTGGTTTAAGGATGATTTACAGGCATGAGGGAATTTTATAGTTTTTCAAGCTTTCAAAAATGCACTTGTCCTGAAAACAATTTTACTTGTCCCAATATTATTATTATTATATAGTATAATAATCATAAAAAACACAAAAGTAAGTATTTTTCCTATGCATTGATCACGCAAAAATGTTTTTATATTTTTAATCCAATTATAATTCTTTATTTAATTTGATAGAATTTCAATAAAGTATGATATAGAGAAATTCAAATAAAATAAATATTATTAATAATATTCTATGTATGTAGGAGTATGTTAATCGTTTTCCTATTTCGTGATTGAAAGATGTCGTCACGACAACTGCAAGTAAAAATTTCACAGGCATAGTTTATTCCCACGATACACTAGTTCTCAGCCGCTGACATGACGTTATTTGGAGAAGGAGGTCACCATATCGTATGTTTGCACTTGTATGTAGTATCTTAATCAATGAATAACTTCAAAATGTATTTTTTTTTGTGCAGGATACAAACAAAATTTAAATTGCACAGGAAAACCCCCAGAAAAATAGATGCGCAGAATCGTAAACACTTGTGTTCCTACTGTGTATGAAGGCCTCAATTTTCTGCAAAAATATCTATGGAAATCGGCTCATATTTTTGAAATGCGGTAACGGATTTCTGGGCCCAATAATTTATGCTGGGGATATTTTACAGCCTCACACATCTTGATATTATTTATTGCAAAATAAATAAAATTGCTTACCTCTCAACGAAAGAAAGCACAGGCCTAATATAACTCTGAAGATGGGCCGAGGGGACGAATCCCTTCCTGAGAAGATGGCAAAATTTTTGGGACGGGAAAATGATTCATTTGGCCCTAAACCCTGAATTTTTTACTCTAGTTTTACAAGATTTGGATTTTATATGCACATTATCTCCATCACTTAGAAG
>NW_022729488.1:25906-27735 GCF_011630105.1 Anneissia japonica | reverse complement strand
CAACTCAACTAATCAACTAATGGCTGTGCGCACAGTCTTTAAATATGTCTGGTATTTATAGACTAGACAGTGCAAATTTATTTTGTAAACAGATCGTGTGTTAAGATTTGTTAATAAAATATGCTGCACATTGTCAAGAGTTGGACTTTTTATAAATACTGTGAAATCATTATGCATTACTTGGTTAAGTAGCCTATTCTAAAAGTGCTTGTCCACGGACAAGTGGTCCCTAAAATTTTTGTTGTCCGACTGTAAAAAGCACTTGTCCTGGGCGTCGGGCAAGTGGGTTCGCTCATGCCTGGTTGATTACAAGCTATATTTTCTCATGAGAAATATGGTCAAGAATAAACATTAAGATAAATTTTGGTAGATCTAGACTAAAACGGAATAATCTGATCGTTAGCAAAACACTACTAAAATACTATAACAGTATTGCATTAACGATCTGAGCAAACTAATCCTCCAGTTGCTTATAATGTGACAAGAGATTGTTCAGGATATATTTAGGTATTCACACCCAATTCAATTGCGTAGCCTTCATTTAGGGAAATGTCAAACTGATCAAATTTTGAAGAGTTGGACATTTCCCTACCCATTTTTTTCTATTGGCTAACATACCACCGAATGCTGTTTTTTTTTGTTTTTTTTTATTGATCAAAAAAGAAGCACACTATTAAAAATACAATACATTATACAGAGTCATAGTTATCTGTCGATGATGGAGCATTGTTCAATTTGGGCCTAATGAAACTTCATGTAGGCCTATTTTAATTAAATAAAAAAATGAACAAACCAAGGATATAAATAAAAGTATATGGTTTATTAATCACACACCAAACTAAATATCTGGCTTACTTGCTGACATTACATACACGCATGCATACATACTTACATATGCATACCACACATCTATAAAGACATCATAATTAGGTGTGCTTCACACGTATTTTACAGCAAGGAATTGTAGGAATTGTTTATGTTTAAATTATAAATTTAACTTAATATCAAAGCAATCAATCCATTCATCCTTTCTTACACATAATGTGGCAAAAATGCTGAGAGTGAATTTTCTGAGAATGAAATGCTGTACAGTACCATTGTGGGTCGCAACGGGCCAGGTGGCAATGGGTCTAGGGCGGCAACAAACCGGGTGGCAAAAGATCAGGTGGCAACGGACCTAAGTGGCAATGGGCCGGGTGGCAACAGGCTACTGTAGGTAAAAAAACGGGCCGGGTGGCGAGGGGCCAGGTGGCAACCAGTGGCATAGAAAAATATTTTTCATTGGGGGGGATGATTGGCGTTTTAGCCAGTGTCGTAACAGGCATGGGGGGAGGGGGAAAAACTGCCCCTCCCCTGACGGTTTTTACCGGGCTGACCAAGCCGTCGTAAATGACCAGACTCACAACACCCATGCAACCCCTTCTCCATTTGAAAAACTGTCATAACTCTTTTGATCTATGCTGCCCGATGGCGTAACCACTGGGGGACAAGGAGAAAATATCTATCTTTGAAAAATCTTCCCCACCCCTTTATAAATGCCCTTTCCCCCCCTTTATAAGTGCCCTTTTCATCCCCTGAAAGTGCCTAAAAACCTCAAATTTCGCGCGCATTTCTTGTTAACATGGCCCAATTTCCTCTAAAAATTGCACATTTTAGGGAGTTTTGATCAATTCCAACGAAATTTAAGAATTAAAAACACTGGGGGACAAGGGTAAAATATCCATCTTTCGAAAATCTTTCTCCACCCCTTGACAAATGCATCCTCTGAAAGTGCCTAAAATTCTCAAATTCTTTGCGCGCATTTCTCGTTACGGTAGGCCAATTTCCTC
>NW_022729488.1:21325-24717 GCF_011630105.1 Anneissia japonica | reverse complement strand
GGAGTCTTCATGCAGTGAATCAACAATCCCATCAGCTAACTGGGCAGCTCTATTTAAGGAAAGACCACAGTGATGCCAATGTTTAGCCGTAGCTGTAGAATACGCGAGTCTACGTGCTCTGAATTAACGAGTTGATCAGCCCACTTGGCGGGTCTCTTTAGGGACGGACCGCGATGTTGTATTTTTCACCACAATTAGCAAGCTGTTTATTTTTAGCGACAATAAACAAGTTTAAAGAATGGGTTTTGCATTTTTAACTTTACGGCGATTCTACGGCGATTCCAATGTCTGAACCAATTAATTGGAAGAGTTTGAAGTCTACCGAATTTGGAGCCCATTACTTTCTATTTTGTAAGCATTTGTTTTTGCAAAGTTGTTTTTATTCAAATAAAATAAATGACACGAAAATAAAAAAATTAATTAATTAATTTATACAAAATAAAATTATTAATAATAATAATAACAGTGTAGTCTTATATAGTGCACATATCCATCTAATATAAGATGCTCAAGGCGCTTGATATGTAAACTTTCTTCACCCCTAAGAATCCCTTAGTGTCTATATTTTGCGGCGCCTCTGCTAACCGCTTGGCCATTCGACTCACTCCCGCATTAATATTTTCAAAATTCTTAACGCAGACGGCAGTGATAATCTAATAAATTTTTCTATATGCCCTAAAGACTGGAACACCCTGAATATTCCTCTACCTCAATCAACAATTCTATTTCGTCATAGTTACATCGTTAAGGATTTGTACGAGACAGAACCGTGCATTGCGTAAACCAGTTGAACTGTTCTTGTTGTTTGCTGGCCAGCATATTTTTGTTCATCAATAATTCCCCTCAAGTTAATGATGAGAAGTGACTTGTTGTAAGATAAGTATTATTTGTTGTAATGGAATTGTTAATCAAGACACTGTTTTCATTATCCATAGCGAATAATGAAGATATTAGGCTGGTTCCTCATCAATCGGAAATAGACGAGGGTGACACAGCATCCTTGGCTGCTGCTGCAGCAGTGAGTGAGAATTCATTGTTGTTAGTATAAGACGAAATATGGATGAAACCAATCATCTGTTACTACAGTAGGTTTAAAGACTAGAAAATCTTCTACTGAAACAAAACTAGCTTCAGAGAGCATTTACACCCACTTCAGAGGAAGTTATATCAGCTTCAGAGGAAGCAATCTAGCTTCAGAAAATGCGACTGTTGGATGTCTAACTTTAGGCCTACATCGTAGTGTGTCCATCGTTGCATGTGGTGATAAGGAAACATCGAGCATCAAACAATGACATTATTAGCCTCTTCAGTGGGGATGATTTTGATAATGATGATGAGGTATCGTCCAAAGACGAGAATATTAATTCCAGATCTGATAAATCAGCTCATCCCATTCGTCTGGACCTAAGATTTAAGATTGTGAATGACAAGTTTTTCTACTGCTATAACTTTAGAGAAACTAAAGGAAATATTTTATAAATATACAAAGATTCCTTGTAATTTGGACAAATTATTTGTGCCCAGGGTTAATGACGAAATTTGGCATGGTGTCAAGGTTTCCATAGACAGAGAAATCTTAGGGTAGCTATCTTTCAATTCTCAAGAGTTTACAACAGACAATGGTTTGCTTCATATCCAAAGGCTGCACAGAGGGGGAGGGGGGGAGAGAAGACCTTTTTTATCCAAGAGAGGGAGAGGCTCGCATCCTTCTTACCATCAAAATCAGAACAATTACTGAGAGCACAGCAAAGAAAGAAGATCAAAGCCTTCGGAAACAGATAAATGATTTTCAGGTATTTGATTTTGAAGTAATGACTGAAGATAGAATCAAGCCAATTTTACAAGAGGAAGTGTATAATTTTTATGGGAGTCTGTTTCCCATTGGGAACAATTAACTTCAGATCATACTATTTTAGACTCTGTCCATGGTGATAAAATTACTTTTATTAGTCCACCAAAATGTTTTCTAAATATCCACATTGCGAATGAACATAAGAAGCTAATGGATCAAGAGATAGAGAATCTTTTAAGGAAAAGAGTATGTTTGAACTTATCCTGAACCTGGTGATTATGTATCACCAATTGTTCTGTTCCAACAAAGGATAATAAATTCAGACTTAAGCCACAATCGCACTGGACTTTTTTTGGTAAAACTAACCAACACGTTGGCTAGTTTTACCATAATTAGTCCAGTGCGAACAGCACAGGAAGTTTACCTGACAGGAAACTTACCCAAGCCGCGCGGTTAATTTAACCGAGTCCCGCTTGCCCAGGAAAACTGACCAGGTTAGTTTTACCTAGCAGGAAAGTCCAATGCGAACAGCGTGAGTCGGGTAAACTTCCCAAGTCATCACAGTGAATGACCTTCCTCAGGCTGTCAGGCAATTACGCATGAGCTGTGACCTGGAATAAAACGTCACACACAAACATCTTGATTAATTTCGCGCGTGTTTGCTAGTGTCTTGATTTTGAGTAATTTTGTCATTTTTTTCACCTGTTTACTCGGTTTGTTTCAATGGCCGATTTATATGGAACGTCACGATTTAGCGCCCCCAATAGTTGAATCTGTACGAATGGTTAGTTTCACCATGGCCTGTGGTAAAAAGAGACAGGTTTCACCATGGCCTGTGATACGACTAACCACGTCGATAAATCCCAGTGCGAACGACAGGAAGTTTACCCATTGGAATGTTACCCACAGTCTCGGTAAAAATTTCCCTATTTTAAATCCAGTGCGATTGCGGCTTTATTCTTAATTTAAAGAGGCTATGAACACATTGAATATAAACATTTTAAAATGGATTGATTGATTGAATTTATTCGATGCTCAACACGCACAAACATATAAAAAAGATTTGAGAACAAGAAAGTAAAAATTATTGAGCATCAGGAGTGCCCATTAGCCCATTTCCAATGGAGTCCAAAATTGCACATTAAAAAATTAAATTTAAAATCAATAATATTTAAAATTTAAAAATAGATATAAAATATGAAATACAAACAAGGCCTACATCAAAAATACACATATTGAATTGCACATAAAAAAATTCTAAAAAGGCTTAAAAGGTTTCATCAAGAACAATAAAAAATTTACAAAATTTAAAAACAGTAGAGAGTATTCATACTGTTTTATAATTGATTACTAACAATTGTTGGATGGCATCAATAGATTTAAAGGATTCATATTACAGTGTTAAGATTAATTTAAAAAAATTAAAAATTTTTTTAAGTTCTACTATAATGAACAAATTTTTTTTAATTTATTTATTTCAACTTTATTTCACGAGGGTAGCTCTAACAGCTGCACTACAGTAGTACAGCTGACTTGAAGAGGCCCTCGAAAGAAAAACAATACATAAAAATATATACAATACATTAAGAATCCAAGTAAG
>NW_022729488.1:20693-21279 GCF_011630105.1 Anneissia japonica | reverse complement strand
TATTGGATAAACATTGTAACATTCATTAAAAATACAATAAACTTTAAAATTCATTATAAAATTTCAAGGTGATGGTTAAAATCAGAATTTTATTGCTTTTCTCTGAGATATAATTTTAACTTGGTTTTAAAATTAGAATAAGATATATTGCATTTAAAAGGGTGTTAAGAAAGGAGGTGGCTCTGTAATAAAATGACATTTTAAAATACTGTAATTTAGGTTTAGGGACAAAAAAGAGGCCTACAGTTGTCGAACGAGTACGCATACCCTCGCGAGTAATGGGTTTCAAAAGACAATTGAAGTAATCAGGTGCAGAAACAGTGGCTGCTTTAAAAGCTAGGCAACCAAGTTGAAGAGCAATTCTGCTAGAAACATTCAATAAATTAAGAGTTGAAAGGAGAACAGAAGAACGGGTACGAGGGTAGCAGTTAAGAATTATGCGCAAAGCACGGTTCTGTAAAGGTTGGATGTGAGAAGATATGCTATTACCCTTAGAGCCCCAAAGCGAACAACAGTAGTCGATATGCGGAAGTACAATAGTATTATATAACAAAAGTTTGGTTTTGGAGTCAATAAATTTGTGAAT
>NW_022729488.1:9003-20284 GCF_011630105.1 Anneissia japonica | reverse complement strand
CACATCTAACATCTAAGGAAAGAAGAGCTTAGATTGGTACCAGATAAAATAATTTTGTTATCAACATTAATACATTATGCTAATTTTAATCTTTGTAAGCGCATAAGACAGTGCAAATTATTTCTGTGACAGTCTTTTGAAGTGTGTAAGGTTCCATTTTATCCCATACATAGTCAAAATATTGGGGGGATGATACAATGGACCATCCCCCTTGTCAAATATTGGGGGGGATATATCTCCCCATTCCCACCGGGAATGACTGCTGCCAGGTGCACTAAAACCCCCATTAAAGAAAAGTCAAGACAAATCGCTTCCTATATTCCTTTTTCCTTAACACAGCTAAGGGCACATAGAAAAAGATATTAGATTATCTCCCTTTCTCTTTTTTTTTTATTGATGAGGGTGGGAGATGTTGTTTTTTTCGCGGGGTTCCCGAGGGAGGGGGGAATTATACCCGGGGATGCATTTAAACTACTGCCCTGTGATTCAATGGCCTATCCAAAACTAGGCTTATATTCCGGTGAAAAAATCACAATTACTCAAGCATCAAAGGAATGAGAAGACCCTAATTATAGTTATAGTAGGCATAGGAGCCTATCCTTTGGTCTTTACCTCGAGCTTGTCCAGCCTTTACACTGTATTTGCCCAACAACAACCATTCCAACTAAACAGAAAACACACCCATCACAAGGAAGACCGTTCACCTGTATGTAACAAGTTATTTTCAGTAGCGAGAGTCTGTGGAACATGTGAGTCTTCATGCAGTGAATCAACAATCCCATCAGCTAACTGGGCAGCTCTATTTAAGGAAAGACCACAGTGATGCCAATGTTTAGCCGTAGCTGTGGAATACGCGAGTCTACATGCTCTGAATTAACGATTTGATCAGCCCACTTGGCAGGTCTCTTTAGGGATGGACTGTGATGTTGTATTTTTCACTGCAATTAGCAAGCTGTTTATTTTTAGCGACAATAGACAAGTTTAAAGAATGGGTTTTGCATTTTTAACTTTACGGCGATTCCAATGTCTGAACCAATTAATTGGAAAAGAGTTTGAAGTCTACCGAATTTGGAGCCCATTACTTTCTATTTTGTAAGCATTTGTTTTTGCAAAGTTGTTTTTATTCAAATAAAATAAATGACACGACAATAAAAAAATTAATTAATTAATTTATACAAAATAAAATTATTAATAATAATAATAACAGTGTAGTCTTATATAGTGCACATATCCATCTAATATAAGATGCTCAAGGCGCTTGATATGTAAACTTTCTTCACCCCTAAGAATCCCTTAGTGTCTATAGTTTGCGGCGCCTCTGCTAACCGCTTGGCCATTCGACTCACTCCCGCATTAATGACATCTTACAAAGATGTTATCTTACAAACAAGTCACAATGGCATCAATAGATTTAAAGGATTCATATTACAGTGTTAAGATTAATAAACAAATTTTAAAAATTTTTAAAGTTCTACTATAATGAACAAATGTATGAATATACTGTATACCCGAATGTTCTATCTTTTTCTCCCCGAAAATTTACAAAATTATTAATAGGCACCTTTAAGTAAATTAAGAAAAGATGGACACATTGTATGTTCTTACATTGACAACTTGCTTTTGGTAGGATTAACATAGTCATGTATCAATACAGTATTAGATACAATTACAATTCTTGTTGAAAGTTTATAACAAACAGTTTAAACTGGTACTAAATTAAAACAGAATATGTTACTAAATGAGAACTGGAGAATTGTAATTTTCAACCGATATAACAAAAGGCAGTGATAAAATGCTACAGTACGATATTTGTGTTTATCTTGTTTAAATACAGTAACCTGTTATAGCATTTGTTGATATTATAGAATAAATTGTTTACTGTTATGTCGGATAAGAGGGTTTTGTTACCTTTACCTGATTGTTGTGGATATTTGCGAAATTGTATAGTAACGTATAAACTAGTAATATAATCTCAGGAACAATTTCTTGTGAGATATCTGATCATCTCCCAATTTTTGCGATCTTTGACTATATGAATTCCAACTAGATTTAAACTCGTCACTGAGGACGAGTTCGGTGATCCGTCGTACTTTGACCCTCATTAAGATCACGTGGTGCTGATTGAAAAGTGTCATAATATGCTAAAATATGATGTAATTAGTTTTTTTTAAAAGAATAATTTTGAGAATTTTAAAAGATTTACACATGTGTACACGTACGTCTTGACGCCCGTGGAACGGTAATAGCACAAAAAGTGACTCCTGATATGAATAATGTGTCAGGAACACAAAGTATGTAACAAAACGTGATTTCCTGCTTCAGTACGTGTTACGTGCGTGGAAATGAACGTATGGCGCGTAAATATTGAAAGTTTTTTGAATGCTGAAAATGACCCGAAACGTTCTCTAAACTATCTGAATAGCGATATGGAGAATTTTCAAATTTTAACAGGCGCGAACGTCAAGATGTGTGCGTGTACAGTTATGGCACACAAAATTAAACATTGTCAAGTGTTTTTAAAACCACCTGTTAGTTGGTAATGCCACACGAATTTCCCTTCATATAACCTATATATATATATATTAGTCTGATAGCGACGAAATACAGTCTGCCGCCCTCTCTCTCTGTTCTATTTCTTTACATCTTTTAAGAATGAGAGATAAAAGGGCTCACAATGTCCGATCAGCCATTATGATCTATAATATCGTATCTACAACTCATGTGCTCTCAGAATATGTAATAAAAATTGGGGTCACCTTTCATCCTAAGGAGCTACCTGTATGTTTAATTAAAAATAGGCATAATTATAAGCTTATGTAATATTTGACGCATGCGTACACACACGTTAAGACACGCAAACAAAAAAGTAGGATACCTAACATTTGACCTTGACCTGAAGTATAAGCCCATTTAATATTATTCAGAAATGACAAATGGTTAAGATGATATGACGTCATCAACGTTTTGAGAAAAGAAATATAAATTTTTTCTTGTTTTTTAATTCAGATGGCAATATGATGACATCACAATGTCCGATCAGCTATTATGATATATAAAATCATATCTACAGCTCATATGCTTTCAGAATATGTAATAAAAATTGGGGGTCACCTTTCATCCTAAGGAGCTATAACTGATTAAAAAAAAGACATGATATAAAGCATATTTTAATTTTTACGCACGCGAACGCTCTCGTTATTACGCGCGCACAAAAATATAATGTACATAACATTTAACCATGCCTGAAGTTTATGCCCACTAAATATGATTCAGAAATCACTAATGAAAAGGTGATTATAGGGTCATCAAAGGTTTGACGAAAGAAAGATGTATGGGGTAAGCAAAACCCTATATTTTGACCATGATGACGTCATCAAAATGTGAACAAGTGCAAGTATATGAAAGAGAATTGCCTTAGCTATAACATACTCAAAGTTGGAAGACAATCAACCAAGAATAAGTGAGATACGCTCAAATGCGCATTTTTATAAATGACGTCATCAATAATTTTCAGTTTGTTGAATTCAGATGGTAATATGATGACGTCATAATGTCCGATCAGCCATTATGATCTATAAAATCATATGTACAACTCATGTGCTTTCAGAATATGTAATAAAAATGGGGGTCACCTTTCATTCTAAGGAGCTATAATTGATTGAAAATAGGCATGTTTTTGGCCTATTTTTGCTATATGTCGAAAAAAAACGCCCACATGTGCTCTTATGTTCTATGCGCGCGTACGGCATTGCTATTGACCCTAAATGACCAAAAAAGATTGGAAATTTGTGAATAAAGTATTAGGGACCTAAAACATTTTTAAAAAACAATATTTTTAACTTCTGTATGTGCTGCGCGCGTAAAAATGTGCACGTGGTGCCAAAAATTTTGAAAATGTTGAAATGCTCAAAATGGCTTAAAACGTGCTCTAATTTAGTCAAAAATTGATTTCGACCATTTTAAAATTTTGACACGCGCGTACGCACGCGTTATGAAGCGCACGCACAAAATGAGTGTACATTACATTCAACCTTCACTCGAAGTTAATGATCACGTAATACGATTTTGAAATGTCAATTGGTTAGGCTGATATAATCAATTGCGTAAAAAGCACAAAAATGCGCGTAGATGACGTCACACGTGACTGGTAACCTTGCAAAGCTTATTGTCACTATTCCAGGCCAAGCAAAATGTTTTTTGTAGTCGTTTTTTGCGTAGCTCTCGGCAAATTTGAGATATCGTGCGAACCGTTATTTGTCAGAATGTAGAATAAAAAAAAAAGATCTCTGACAATAACAAGAGGTGATCCGCACTAGATGCGGATCACCAATAAAACCAGTAATGATACGTTCCTTACTAATAGAGATTATAAGCATTTTAAGCAGAATGATTTTTTAAATGATCTATAAAGCATTTCTTGGGATTCTGTTTACGCATGCAACAATACTGACTTAGGCTATAACCAATTCCGCTCTATATTTCTTGACTGTATAAATAAACATTCGCCATTGAAAACTATTAACAAAATGAAACCGTGGATTTCCAAAGCGATTAAAAAATTGATTCATAAAAAAAGCAAGTTGTACTTAAAAGTAATTAAGAGTAATTTTGAACATACCATATTTGGGCAATTCCACATTGGAAGGCCAAAACCACCAAAAATTTAATCCACTTGTATCTAAACTTGGGTTTCATTTTCTGAGCAGAAACATATGTAGAATTTGGTTTGAAGTGAAATTTTATTCTTATTAATTCATATTCTTCAAAAACCACCGGTATATTTGAGCATATGATTCAGAATTTTAAAAAAAAAAAAAAAAAAATAGCTAATTTTAAAAATAATCTCCAATTATGCCTAACTCAACCCTTCCTGACTTTAATGATTCTGAATATCTGACTTAATGGTCCCTAGAACCCAAATGTTTGATTTGATTTTCGTTAGTTTTGTAGAAAACCTGGTAACGGAATTACATTTGGTAAGAGAATTACATGGTAACGGAATTACATTGTCATAGGAATACAGTTAATAGAACTTAATTCACTATTACAAAATATACTGCCCATATTCCTCCATAGCATTGATTCAGATTGATACTTATGTCCAATGGAGCCTATTAAAATGAAAAGGTGGCAGGAAACGACCTTAGCAATGGCCCTAGTAACCGTGACGATAGTGATAAGCTGATGTTGATGATTGTGATGATGTCAGTGATAAGGTTGAAGAAAGTAATCAAGCTCATGATGGTACAAATAATGTTAGGCCTACAGTCAAAAGTGATAATAAATTGTCAATAGTACTGTAGGTGGTTGTTAAGTACTTTTGCAAGAAGAATACCAACAGATTTGTTGGTCAGGGTCTTGAAAGTAACAATGACTTGGTTAAAATAATTGAATTTTGTTAATTTGTGTGGCCAATTGACAACATTTATAGATATAGTGGATAGATCTTGCTATGTGAACCATAGATGGATAAGCATTCTAGAATAGCCTTTTTGGGTTATTGTGGGTACAGTAGGTGCGGGTGCAACAGATAATATTTATGGGGTATTGCCCAGTACACTAAATACTATCAACAAATTGTTATGGGGTAGTTTGATATTTTATTCCACCTCCATGTTTTATCAGACATGCAACTCCATTATTGTGTCGTGTAATTCTGTTTCCAAACAAAACCATACAAATACAGTTAACCATAGATATACGAGCAGCAAACTTTCTTAACAATTTTGCCACATCTTATGTCCAGACTATGATGCCAGTCATTGGTGTTACTTGAATAAAAATTGAAATTGATAATTTCTGTAATTCCATTACCAAAATAAAACTGTCATGAATTCCTACTTGACGTATTGTCGAGCGGTATAGAAATGACTAGGAATCCCTCTTTGACATATAAAATATAAACACAGCTCACAATGTTATAAAACAACTCTCAAATAAACTTTTATTCTGTATTAACTCCAACAAGAATCTGGTCTCAAAACAACACAACATTATTCACATAAACATGTGTTTCAAAAAGAGCCCCAGAAAGATAAAACTGTCAGCTTATATATCCTAGCTGTACAACTCCATTCCATAATGCCTAAGTTCCCCATTGGTTACCTTACATCATAATTAACCAATTAGACTTATTTGCCTCTATAGTACCCAAGATTCCAGAAGCTTCCATATATTACTCTTGGATTCTACATGGTGTCATGTGTTCCTATAATTAACAATGTGGTTTACACTGTTTCTTTGATCAATTAAATGTTATTCTAGAATGTTCTATGTATTAAAGTAAGGCAAGGAATGGTAATTTATTACAAAACTTGCAACAGCTAATACTGCCTATGGCTACTGTACTTGGTTAAATTAACTTAAAATCATATTACGCACTTCTAAAAGTACACTAAAGATTATTTCCAATTCTTTTTTCATTAGTTTGATATTTTATTCTAATCAGTAATCGGACATGTAATTCTGTTACCGTGTCACGTAATTCCGTTACCAAACAAAAACAATCAAATACAAATAAACCATAACAATTTAGCCACACCTTATGTCCAGACTGTGATACCAGTCACTAACGTTAATTGGTTATAATATTCAGACGGAATCTTATGTTCCGTGATCAAAATTAAAATTGAAAATTTATGTGTAATTCCATTACCGAAATAGAACTGGTCAAAATTTCAAAATATTGTTAGTTTTTTTTCCAAGTACCACTGTTTGATATTGGTAGGTGTATTACTTACATCTATAACAGTTACCATCCAACGCACACCCTAATTTTCTGGGTTTGTCAAAATAAGTAAAAAAATGTTGTGATTTGTAATTCCGTTACCGTGAAATGCCCATTTACTAAATATAAACGTTACAGAAACACTCTAACCAAACTATTAAGAACGGCAAAGAAAAACTACTACTCAAACTTATTTTCTATAAATGCAAATAGTTCTGTCAAAAGATGGAAAATTATCAATATCCTAGAAAAGGACAAATCAAAATCATTCAGTAATCTTCCTGATGAACTCATCCATGAGAACGGTGATGGAACTCAGATGATGCTGAAATCAACCGAACAAATTATTAATGAATTTAACAATTATTTTTCAAACATACCTGTAAATCTTGCAAAAGAAATCCCAGCATTGTCTAACACTTTTTCAGATTTTCTTTCCCAACCAGTAACCAATTCATTTTATTTAGAACCAATTACCCAAACTGAAGTTTATAACTTATACCGGATCTGATCACCTGCCTGCTAAATTAATATCAATTGCTGCACCCTATATCTCAATGCCGTATGTTACATTTTAATTTGTCTTTCAGCTGCTGCAAGTTCCCTAATCCATTTAAGCACGCTAGAGTTCAACCAATCTTCAAAAAAGGATCGAGAGAACTACCACCCAATTTCAGTTCTCCCTGTACTTAGTAAAATTATTGAAAAATTATTTTGTACTAGATTAACTGCCATCTTTGAGAAATTTAATCTATTTTATTCCCATCGGTATGGTTTCCGTGAGCGTTACAGTACAAAGTTATCAATGATTAATTTAGTTCACACTTTACTTTCTGACATTGATAAAGGTAATTGTCCCCTTAGAGTTTTTATAGATTTTATTAAAGCATTCGATACCATTGATCATAAAATTTTAATTTCCAAACTATCCCATTATGGTGTTTGGGGAGAACCTCTCCTTTGGTTAACTGATTGTTTGAGAAATAGGACCCAGTATGCTTGTTCCTACAATATTCTCTCTGACCCCAGAGAATTGATCAATGGTGTACCATAAGGCTCAGTTCTAAGCCCAGTTCTTTTCTTGATATACATTAACGACCTTCCAAATTCAACTGATTATTTCGATTTTCGTTTATTTGCCGATGATTCTAACTTTATTTCATTCCTTTAAGTGTAATACAATTGATTTAACTGAAGCCCATGAGCAATTAAGTAAAGTTTCTAACTGGTGTAATGCAAATAAGTTGACAAAAAACAATAGCAAAACAAATTATATTTTATTCCATAATAGAGGCAAGGTAATGTACAGAAATGGCAGTCTATTTATACATAGATAACCCATTAATAAGTTTAAGAAGTATCTTTCGTTGGTATAACTTTAGATAAACACTTATCTTGGAAGAGTCATATTGACAACCTATGTAAAAATATTCGTACGAAAATAGGTACGCCCTATTATATTTAAGCTGCGTTACTTTATTCCTCATTATATCCTACTGTTAATCTATAATTCTTTTATTCTGCCGCTATTAACATATGGGATCGAGGTTTGGGGAGGTACATGCTCATCTTACTTAAATCAAATTTTACTTATTCAAAAAATGTATGTACGTTGTAATACTTCTTCTGATTTCAAAGCACGTTCTACACCTTTGTTTCAGCAACTTAATATTTAGATGTATTTAAGCTGTATGATTTATATGGACATACTAAAGTTTGTATCAGATATTTTTTATTGTAGATTACCACATACCATTGATATGTATTTTATTTAGTAACACATTTGAATTATACAAGATTTAACAACCCGTTTAATTTAATTATCCCAAAATTCCGCACATCACTTGCAGAGTCTAGTGTAATTTATAATGGTACAACACTCTGGAACAATCTACCCAAAGACATTAAAACACTCTCGTCAAGGACTAATTTTACTTTTAAAGTTAAACAATACCTATTAGCAATGATTAAGATATTTAAATTATTACAGTATTTTATATATAATGATTATTATTATTACTCTGCCCTTGTTACTAATTCAGTTAAAACTTCATAAGCGAAAGCTTTTTTTTTTTTTTGGTCCTTTTGTCTTACAATATTGTATATTGAATGTATACTTTGATTTGTGACAATAAATATGATGATGATATTTCGATTTGGCTCAATGTGCTCCGAGGTCTTGTACAAATCCATACCGACGTAACTAATGACGAAATAAAATTGAAAATTAAACAATACTTACATTGAAGTTGAAGTTTAATTAAAATTTTATGAGTTATTATTACTGTAGTTGGAGTGGAGGAGTTGTACGCCCTCCCACATTACCATTATCCTCCATTCCTCATTGAGCCAAATATTCTGCTCCAAAAAGGCTGGTTGACGCTTGCGCAGTTCTGTCTCTCCGTCTCATTAACTCCTCCACTCCAAATCATAGAAATTTAATAATAACTTCAACTTCCTGGTAAGTAATGTTTTAATTTTCAATTATGTTGCCTTTTGCACGCAAACTGCAAATTTGACTAGGCCCTACTAGTCCCTCCTCTTTGTCGCCTCTATTCAATCATACATGATACTAGGCTAGTACTGTACTACCATAGCCTAATAGCCCTACTTTTTTGGCCCACCACAAGCAGCACTAGCAGGGAAGCCTCCTGTCCGCTTACACTAGACTTTAACCTAGACCTTGTATGGTCTAGGCTTAGGCTGGCCGAGGCTAGACCTACAACAGAGCTAGGCCTAGGTGTAGGCCTAGTAGGCCCCATATAGGCCTACTAGGCCGGGCCTAGGTAGGCCTACCCTAGGGTGGTAGGAGACTTACTTTACTAGCCTAGGTAGCCCAGCATAGGCTGGCCTACTAGGCCTAGTTTAGGTACTATTTTATTGACATATAAACAATACATACTGTACGACTTGTGTTGAGTTTTAACGAAAATTCGTTATTATTATCCATGGACCCCGTGTAAGTAGCTCAGTTCCAATATCTTCTACAGTAGTAAGGACCTCTAATGGCATATTCCATTTTCTGCACAGGTTATCTAATTATCTAAAGAATTTCCAACCTGATCGTCGTGCCAGGCGATCGCGAGAGGATGTAAACAACGATTTAACAACCGTATTGAGGACGTTCGTGGTTTTACTTGGACAAATTTATTCGTATGACATTAATAAACAAAAACATCATTAGCATCTATTAATAGAATAAATCGTATAAATACATAGGCCTATACGAAAATGTACTGTATTATTCTTATTATTATTATTATTATTATTATTATTATTATTATTATTATTATTATTATTATTATTATTATTATTAAATTATTAAATAAATTATAAAACCATTACAAACAATTCTGACAAATAAATACTTGTTAATGTTAAAAATTCAAAATGTTTCAACGTTAATTACTGTATACACATTTTGGTAATTTCCTGTCATTTGGGTGTTTATTCGAGTAGTTCCGTATCATTCATTGGGTAGTTGTGTATCATGGGGGTCCTTGCCTACATGGTTGTTTAACGCCGGTACCTATGATCTTACTGCTTGTTGGATTACCAGCATTTTTTCCCCTTATTATTGAACCAAATCACACTGCTGAGTATTGAAGCCGATTGTGTAAAAGATACATTAAACAGATAAAACATTACACTCAACATTAAATTTTCCTAATGAGGAAGTACTTTTCTTTTTTAACATTTGGAGCTCAACTTATCTTTGTTATACAGCCCAGTTTAATATGTCATCAGTTTAAACAACTACTAAGGTAATTATACCTACACACACAAAAAACCAGGAAAATTGATATAAAAAAAACTTTCATTATTAACAGGTATAAAATAATTAGATATAATGGAAACAGTAATGGAAAAAGAGCATCCATGTGGAGCTCCAGTGGTACTTTACATTTGTTAGGCAGAATCAGTGAATCAACATCATCCTCTCTCCAATCATGAAGAAAACCAGCCACAATTTAACAAAAGATTAACGTTTACTGATTTAAGTTAATTAATACAGATGGATGAAAGAAAATATGCATTTAAAATCCAAGGGTTAAAAACCAGTTAAATATTTATTATCCAAGAGCATTAAATAAATTAAGCAAATGTCAACATCACTGTTGATTTATATTTTTTGAAAGAAAGTACCTTTCAAAGGCTGCACTGATACCAGTTTTGTACTTATAATAAAAATTTCAGCAAAACTGTTTTCCTAATTGTTAATCTCTCGAAACATTTTATTCCTTTATTTTAGAGTGTTCCAGAAGTGATGTTGACATCAAATAAGTTGCATGTATCTGTGAGGAAATATTTATTATATTCCAACAAAAACCAATTGAAGATATAGATCATTATACAGTATTAATAATTATAGATACATATTTTTATGGTTTTTAAGATTTCAAATTCTATTTCATTAGGTCTTTACATAATCATGACTATGTAATTGTAAAACATTTGTTTGTATAAATGTTTAAAAATATCTTGTAGCATGGCCGGCGGAACCGGGGGGGGGGCCCGCCCCCCCCCCCCCCCCTTTTGCGGAAAAAAAAAAAA
>NW_022729488.1:4621-7028 GCF_011630105.1 Anneissia japonica | reverse complement strand
GTGTATAAGAGACAGATTATATATAATGGAAACAGTAATGGAAAAAGAGCATCCATGTGGAGCTCCAGTGGTACTTTACATTTGTTAGGCAGAATCAGTGAATCAACATCATCCTCTCTCCAATCATGAAGAAAACCAGCCACAATTTAACAAAAGATTAACGTTTACTGATTTAAGTTAATTAATACAGATGGATGAAAGAAAATATGCATTTAAAATCCAAGGGTTAAAAACCAGTTAAATATTTATTATCCAAGAGCATTAAATAAATTAAGCAAATGTCAACATCACTGTTGATTTATATTTTTTGAAAGAAAGTACCTTTCAAAGGCTGCTCTGATACCAGTTTTGTACTTATAATAAAAATTTCAGCAAAACCTAAATATTTATCTCTCGAAACATTTTATTCCTTTATTTTAGAGTGTTCCAGAAGTGATGTTGACATCAAATAAGTTGCATGTATCTGTGAGGAAATATTTATTATATTCCAACAAAAACCAATTGAAGATATGGATCATTATATTAATAATTATAGATACATATTTTTACTGTTTTTAAGATTTCAAATTCTATTTCATTAGGTCTTTACATAATCATAACTATGTAATTGTAAAACATTTCTGTGTATAAATGTTTAAAAATATCTTACTTGGAGTACTATCATCATTCGTATCAGTAGTGATATGGTTTAAAACTTCAGTTGAAAGCTGCTTCGTAATGGGAATAAGAACTGTTGTAGGTACATTACTGTAGTTGAAATTGTGATATGTCAAGACCCTAATGCAATTGCATCAACACTGACTATATCACAGTGAAGCAAAAAACAGTAAGGTAGTCAAAATCAGTCAGAGCAGAAATACAACTCGTTTATTGTATTGTTATGTTGTTACTGTTGTAAAAAAAAGGCATTAAAATTATTCTCAAAATAGTAAATTGTGCTCTTTCACCAAAACAAAATATAATATATTTTGACTTTCATTAAAGAAACACTAATATGGACATTATTTTATTTTTTACTTTTAAATTTGCTTTCAATAAATATATAGGCCTATACTACTACATAAAATATAATGGAAATTTAACATCATACAACAAAGCACTTAAAAATTAATAGCCAAAATGTAGGACCTAGGCTAGCATACACTTAACTTATCAATTTAATCCTGCAGTGCTAGGCATAGACCCTTCAGTTCTGTTTATTAATAAATATCACTACTTTTTTTACTACACTGTCTATCTAGACAGAGTTTGACAACCAATTAGAAGGAATTAGGCCCATATCGGCCGCTACATATAACGGCCGCCCTCCACAACGGCCGCCAATGCGTGTATATGTATGAAACGCCGATGACGCATTCACAATGCAGTACAATGTAGTTAAATGGTTTGGCATAGGCCTAGGTCAAGTCGGTTTAGAATGGTGTAGGACCGGTTCGGCCGTGAACAAGTTCGGCCGAGATATATTTGTATGGAACATCAAGTAGGCGCGAAGCTATTGCTGCTACAGTATCCATTATTTTGTGTTTTTTTATGTTGCCAAATAATTAATGTGGTTTTAAGGAAATCCGGGCATTATTATGCTGCCAATAGTTTGCCAAAACAGTGGATTTTATTAGGTTTTGTGTAAGTCCCGTATAAGTTAATAATTAATTATTTAGATGGCATATATTTCGTTTTATCTATTTCAAACAAACGAATGTACATTATACAGTATATACAATCATATGTTAATAATCGTGTTGTATCATCAGGTATTTTGCTGCAAATTAATTAATGTCGTTTTAAGCAATTCAATGGCATTAATACTGCGATGAGTTTGCGAACAAAACATTGGATTTTATTAGGTTTGTGTAAGTTAATAAATGTTTTAAGATTCATATGTTTCATTTTATCTATTTGAAACAAATAAACAGTGGATTTTATTAGGTTTGTGTAAGTTAATAATAATGTTTTAAGATTCATATATTTCGTTTGACCTATTTGGAACAAACGAACAGTGGATTTTATTATGTTTGTGTAAGTTAATAATAATGTTTTAAGATTCATAATATATTTCGTTTTATATATTTGAAACAAACGAATGTACAGTATATGTTGATAATCAAACCAAGGGATTTTATTATTTTCATATTACAGTGTCGATGCATATATTGAAGAGGAGAAAGAAGAAGAATGTTGATAATATTAATATACTGCCAAATTATATTTTTCGTAATATAATATTAAAGAAAGTATAATACATACTCCAAGTATTGAAATACACGCCATCGTGTTGGGATTCAATATTTCGACATTAATTATGTCATCATCAGGAATGATCATTCCTGATGATGACATAATTAATGTCGAAATATTGAATCCCAACACGATGGCGTGTATTTCAATACTTGGAGTATGTATTATACTT
>NW_022729488.1:2070-4182 GCF_011630105.1 Anneissia japonica | reverse complement strand
GATAATATACAGATTTCTCTTATTATAAAGTACAAGTTATGTTTTATAAAGAGGTATAGCATAGTAAATCATGTTTTTAACACAGGAAACTCTAATATGGTAACTAAAACAATGCTAGTTCAGAGTATTACCAAAGATACTAGAAATACAAGATGGAGTTCTCCACACAAAAAAAGTGTTCCACCGTGTTCCACCGAAATGCATGGTGGGAATACGAAAAATGGGACGCCCCTTACAGCTGGATGTAAAAAAACTTGTGCCAAACTTTCGTTACCAAGTCGTCGCGTATTTTATTATCAATTATCAACAAAGAACTAGATATAAAAACAAACTGGAATAGACACCCAGACAGTGACATCGGTGAATATATAACCTCCTTGGTGGCGGTATAAATCGTTGCTATTATCCAAATAATACACAAAACAATTAAAGCATAATCATGAATCAGTAAAGAATAAAACAACAATACAGCGCAGAATCGCATGGCTGGACGCACTCTTAGTGAAAAAGTTTTCCTCCATTAGTGGAAAAGGAAGGGCGCCTTTTGCGTCTGGATATACTTAACAACAGAAGGGCGCCCTGTACGTTGGGCACAAAGTATAGGAACTGTCTCTTATACACATCTAGATGTGTATAAGAGACAGTAATTAAGTGGCGGCCGCCAGATAATTAAGTGGCGGCCGCCAGTTAACTGATTTTAAATTTTTATTCACTGTTGACACTAACGGGCTTCCGTAATTCTAAGATACAAATCAAGTTTCTTGATAAGTTACTGCTATAGTTAAATTAATTTTTTTCTAAGCAATAAAGTTTCAACTTAGAATATTTTGCAGGATAAAATAAACACAACTAAAAATTATGCTATTAAAACTACATCGTAAAACAATCAATCTTAATAATAAAGCATTTCGCCATACGTTCTTTCAAGAACATAATAAGGTCTTGTTTTGTAAACTGGCATAGGGCCTATTCTATTTTTTTAGTAAATGTTTTCTCATACACGATTTCTAACAAAATGTTTTCGTTACACAACTACTGGAGTAGGGAGTTATCAACTCACTCTGGCTAGACAATAAACATGCTTGCTTCATCAGATAAGACAAAAGATATCAATTAACGTCTCCGTGGTAACGTTAACTTTTAACCCTACTACTCTTGTATTTTTGCTTTTTATTGAGTAACAAACGATTGAATTGATAGCATGAATCGTGTACATATTTGAGTATAAATAATTAAGAAACGAATATAATATGTATGAACTTCCACTTCAGTGGAGGAAACCAATTTTTAACCTATTATTATATAAATTATATATGTATACATATTTAAATATATGTGGCCTATATATAAATCATGATATAATATATATATATATATATATATATATATAGCCTATATAATCAATAATGAAACAATCTTAGTAGTGTTGCTTTTTACTGAGCAACAAACGATTGAATCGATGGCATGAATCGTGTACATATTTGAGTATATAATTAGGAAACGAAAATCATATGTATGAACTTTAGAAATACTTCAGTGGAGGAAACCAATTTTCAACCTATTTTTATATAAATTATATATATGTATACATATTTAAATATATATGGCCTATATATAAATTATGATATAATAGATAAAATCCAAACTAGCTTTATATACAATAATAATAAGAAACGAATACCATACTTTATTGGAGAAGAACTTCAATCTATCGAAATTTTGATTGGAGCAATGATGTTATATTATTTTTATGATGTTTACAATTCTTAATGTGACTTCAATTTATTTATTTTTTTCAATAGTTATTTTCTAAGTGTGTAGACCTATAAATAAAATGAAAAAGAGGGCCGAGTTGACTGGGGCCAGTAGTTGACTCGAAAGCTTTGTATTTAGGGAGCGGTATTGTATTATCAATTGTGAATGCGTCATCGGCGTTCCATACATATACACGAATTGGCGGCCGTTCTGGAGGCGATTTTTTTTTCCGTACGAAACATTTGCATGAAACTTCACTCGGGCCATCTCGGATTGACTCGAGTGAGTACGATACGAGGAACAAGATCAGACACTTCTCAATGTCGTGACGCTCGAGTTTTACTATTACTGTATTGC
>NW_022729488.1:1454-1978 GCF_011630105.1 Anneissia japonica | reverse complement strand
TTAGTATATTATCTACAAAAACAACAGCTAGTACCTCCTGTTATAAAGTGTAGATAGGTACAGTAATACCAAAGGCTAGAGAGAAAGAGGCCTAACAGGCTGAGATCTTACCTAGGCCCCTCCTTAAATTAGGCCTAGGGTCATAGGCTGTCACCAACATACTGACATTGACTGACATTTTTGGGGGGAAAATAGGACAAAATTGAAGCATGAAATAAAAAATAGAGCGCATAAGAGAAATATTATTAAATAAATAATATACCATTCCGGCGTTATTGAACTTGTCCAAACTATCATTGTAATGTAATTAATGTTAAATAATAATCATTTCAGCATTAACTACCCTGGCCTAAGCCTTGTAATGAAGAACCTACAGATACCGTACTATTTTACTAGACCTATAAATAATAATCGCCCAAGGGGAATATCTTTTGTGTTATTTCCCCTTAACGTCGTTTTTTTAATTGTTCTCTAATTCCTCCATTGTCTAAGTTCCTCTTAAGGTACAGGTAATAATAATAATA
>NW_022729488.1:1114-1395 GCF_011630105.1 Anneissia japonica | reverse complement strand
TAATATTAATAACTAGCTCATTTTTACATTCATTTGGTGCTCTGCCATTTTGGCAGGTCTTATGGCATCCAGTATTTTAGAGCTGCCTATTCTCAGCTCTTCTCTTAATTTGAAAATAACTGTCACCCTGTTTCATTTGATGAAGAAAAACGCCGCGCTTTTTCTTACTCTTTGTGCTTTTCCCAGAAAGCGTCTTGTAGGCCTAGGTAATTATGCAAAACCAAGGCTTAACTAAAAAATTAAAATTGTCATAGTATGTAACTCAAGTTAAAATAACACTT
>NW_022729488.1:0-1094 GCF_011630105.1 Anneissia japonica | reverse complement strand
TCGTGCAGCTTAATCAAATATTATATGTCATTTTAAACGACCCATTAACATGTAACATCAATGTATTTTTAAAAATTAGACAGACGTTCTCCCAGAAGTTGTTTTGTAGACGTTTATCTGTTGATGACCTTTTGACCTCCTGAATTCTGCAATGAGATTTTCGGGTCGATTCAGCCGAGACGGCCCGAGTGGAGTTTCATGTAAATGTTTCGTACGGAAAAAAAAATCGCGTTCTGCGAGGCGGCCGTTATATGGGCCTACTCCAAGAAGGAGGAGGGGCTACGTATACCTCCCAGACTGCCTAGGCCTAGCCCTACAACGGCCATATCATGCCTGGGCCTAGCTAGGAATGGAGGCAGTATTCGATAGATTAGAGGCCTAGCATTTTTGGGCCCAGGCCTAGGCTAAGCGTAAACTTCCAGGCCTAGACCAGCCAGTCTAGCTAAGGCTTACGTCCTCAATACAGTTGTTAAATCGTTGTTTACATCCTCTCGCGATCGCACGACGATCAGGTTGGAAATTCTTTGGATAACCTGTGCAGAAAATGGAATATCCCGTTAGAGGTCCTTACTACTGTAGAAGATATATGACCTGAGCTAATTACACGGGGTCCATGGATCGCAGTTGATCCGGAAATTACACCTTTTCAGGCCATGTGACCTACGGCACATCTGTTGTTTTCTCCTAGAGCTTCTATCTAGGCCTATATTTATATCATCAAAATTTCCCAATTGTACTTCGAATCCAGGGTCGTATATTCCCAGGGGCGAGTTTTTGATACGAAAATGAAACTAGCTCTGCATGCTGACCAAAGATCTTAGGCTATGTTCACACACACACGGCGTACGGCTGGCTTAAGCATGGCGTAGCGTACGCCTTTGTGTGTGAACTAGGCAGTGGCGTTCTTAAAGGTGAGAATACAGATCATTTCGGTCGCGCTTCGTTTCGGTCGCGCTTCATTTCGGTCGCGGTTTGTTTTCAACAAATATACGGAGCGCCAATGCAGTTTCGAAACGCTAAATTTAATATACTAGGCCTAATTATCATTGCAAGTTCGTCAATCGGTTTATCATACTTTTTTATTTATGTTTTGT
>NW_022729487.1:0-1522 GCF_011630105.1 Anneissia japonica | reverse complement strand
AATAGAACCAGAGCTTTCGGACAACACTAGTCCTTCCTCAGTGGCGAGTATATATATATATATATGTGTGTATGTGTATATGCTGAAGTTCCTAATTTGGAGACCTAAAGGGGTTTATCTGCAATATCAATTCAATTCAAATATATACATTTATTGACCAAATTTAACAAATTAATATACACAACAGAATATAATCAATTCAAACGAAGATAACATATAGCAACTTAAAGTTATATTACTAAACCTGATCAAGAAATGTAGTATATATTTCAACTTCATTCATTGTATAATATATGTATATGTTCATATTAAATCAATATATCGAAACCCAATAGTATCCAATCGATTGATAATTGGTATACTACTAAATAGGTTATAAATATGTCTGTACGCCTATACGGTATGCTATTGTAACCACAAAATACCATGACAAAATTCGTTGATATTTAGGCCTATCGGAAAAACAACTAGTCCTATTTATACTTTAATTACTGAATTGTATGCAATAAAATTAACACATAAACGTACAGACACGTGCACAAGTGCAACATCTCAATAAATGCGTAAACATATGTATAGCAATAAGAATTTTAAAAAAAATTATATAAACGATTAACATAACTACTATCGACCAATTTCTTAGAAAAACAGCTAGTCCTATTTATACTTTAATTACTGAAGTGGATACAAAAAAATCAACACAGAAACGCATAGTCTTGTGCGCAAGCGCAACATCTCAATGAATGCGTAAACTTATGTACAGCAATAAGAATAATAATAAAAAAAAATATATAAGCAATAAACAAATAATATACATACTGTCGAATGATAGGCATTTTGATCCCCAAATGATAAGATTAAAGTACAGTGTTTCCTCAATAACAGAGTTTATTATTGCACGAGGAATCGTCAAAATAATTATGCACCACATAAATATAAATTGATAACCATGATAAAAATGTATCGCAGTTAGCAACACGTTGTATAAAAGTTTTCAAACTCCCGACTCAGTATTATTTAAATGTAGGTTAAAGAAGCAAAATCATTGGCCTAACGGTCCTCGCATAATAAGTGGACGCGTAAAGAATTTTGTACGGTACCTTAGAAAATGAGTGGCGAAGTCCACGCTGACAAGTAAGACTCGGTATAGGTGGATCTATCGTTGGTGCAAGGCTGGTGAATAAACGACGTTACGGCCGATTCACGAGAAAAATATTACTCGTCCGTTCATTGGCTCGGATGGTCCTGCACTGCGAATCGTCTGCAAATCTATCCCAGAAGGCTATAGTTACAGTGATATTGGCCTCAGTTGCTGATGTCAATCTTGTCCGCATATTTTGCGTTTTTGTCATTCCAAAATTGTCAAAGAATATTGGAAGACGATCGTGTTAAGAAACTCCCCATCTCTAGTAGGCCTATGCTCATTCATTCGAAACGTACCTTTGTTAAAACTATTTTAAGCTGTGTTACAAGTATTACATAGATAGGCCTACACGATACCAATTGTTATGCCTTAATTAAA
>NW_022729486.1:0-847 GCF_011630105.1 Anneissia japonica | reverse complement strand
TTTTTCCTCCGTCTGGATGTTTTAGGCAGACTGTTTGCTGAATAAAAAAACTAAATTTTATCTTTTTTTTATTCTGCCCTCCTCCGATGATCTTTAGAAGAATATTAAGTATGCGAAACAAGGTATAAAGGAAGTCTCGCCTTAGCTACTGATGAAATAATATCCATGTAACATAACAATGTTTTGGATTAATGTGTGGATTTAAGTACTAATTGTTACTTTATTATTCGTAAAACCCAATCTGTTTAGCTTCTATAAATATATATTGAATTATAGGATGATACTCTTATTAATAGTACTCAACGCATCCTTAATAAAATCATATTTAAGACAATCAAAGTGTTTAATACTGTAAAACCAGCTAAACTTTCATGTGCAAAAAAATTTCACAAATACTGTACCATACAGAATTTATTAATATCGTATGTTAATGAGGATTGTAATTATCATGTAATTATTAGCTGTGTCTGAACAGCTAAACCCTAGCAGATAGGCAGGTTTATGCCTGGGCTTTTCTAGCCTAGAACTCATGATACGATATTGTCATCTATAGTATGGTGTTCATCTCATGAATTAATTCAGGTGTTAGGGCACATAGAAAGAATTATTAGATTAATACTCCTTTAAAAAAAAATGTGATGAGGGTGGGTTTTTTTTATAACCGCATCAATATTTCCAAATAGTTAATGTGCGCAGGAGTGATAATCTAACAATTTTTTCATATGTGCCCTTATCAATTCGCGAAAGTTTCATGTCACAAAAGTTTCTTGTTTTACATTAGTTTGTAATGCTGTAATTTAACCTCTTTGAAATTTTTTGTGCACCAAGCCTCTTAGTTTTTACAGCC
>NW_022729485.1:305-833 GCF_011630105.1 Anneissia japonica | reverse complement strand
GTTCGGGAGCCACGCTGCTGGCAAGATTCTTGACGGTCTCCGCCTCCTCGAGCAGCTTCTCGTTCCACATGTTCACTCTCGGCGCGACCTCGCCACTCGAACGCTTATATCCGAATCTCTCCGAAGCCAAGCGTCTCGCGGAGATCTCGTCGTCGCAGAAAACGGCCACCGTGCCCTTTCTGTGACCCGTCTCCACCAGAGACACTTCGGTGCACAGGGTGTGATCGGCAAGCCTGTAACCGAGGGACAGGCAGTCGAGATTCTGCGAGAACGGACTGCGCAGAAACACGGGATCGGTGATCTCCAGCAGCACGGCCACCGCACCTCCGTTCTCCGATCCCGGATAGGTGGTATCCCTCCACCAATCGCGAACGACTCCGATTCCTTCCGGAGATCGGATGCCCGAACCGTCCTTGCTCGCGCGGAGGTGCTTCCATCGAACGGGAAGTCCTCGGAGGCGCCATCGATCCACGACGTCCGGAGTCACGTCGTACTCGTTCGCGGCTTCGCGCTTGACGTCGGTCACGA
>NW_022729485.1:0-232 GCF_011630105.1 Anneissia japonica | reverse complement strand
ATGTGCGCAATCGTCCTTGTCTTCCTGTTCCACTTCGTTCGGAGTCAAGCTCAACGTTTTCTCTTTTAGGTCCACCACGGCGCGGATGTCGTCCGACATGCTGATCAGCTGAACCGTGAACCAATCCAAGTGACGGACGTCGAGGAAGACGACACTACCCGGCGCGGCAACGTCCCCGACGAGGGAACCGCAGAATGGCGATATGCGTTTCGCCACGAGAGCGACCGTCGGA
>NW_022729484.1:7485-11110 GCF_011630105.1 Anneissia japonica | reverse complement strand
GGCAGTGCAAGCCCACTGTTGTACGAGTGACCAAAACCAAGGAAGTGTGATCTCACGATTTGTAACATTTTACTTAGCAGGCCTATTAGGCATGTTCAGCAGATTAGCATTGCGATCAGTAGCAAATGCATCACCCAACAAAAGCACCCAATCAAATCGTAGTCCGTGAATCTGCGTCAATTGACATCTTCAAGAAGCGACTCAAAACTTTTCTATTTGCCTCTGTATAACTATTTTTTGTGTATTGATTGGGTATTTCAATCTGTATTTACAGTACTTCCGCCGAAAGATATTGAAGTATACACGCACAATTAAAATATATCATATACTAGCCTAGGCCTAGCTAGGCCAAGGGCTAGCTAGGCCTACTACAGTATATAGATACGTGATTATTAGCCATTGCGAGCGTGATATCGTGGCACCGCTATCATTTTTGCCAGCGACTCGACTTTTGCAACAGCCTACTATTGTTTTCGCTGCAGAGGTCGTATTTATTTTTTTCCTGTAAGCCGAAAATAGTGATGACGTAGTTCACATATTCCTCTTTCACCTAGTCATCAAATCAGTCTTTTCCGACTTCGGGAAGTGAGTTAATTTATTGCCGTAAGTTTGAGTTGTCAAAAACATTCAATTTGCAAAGGAATTGCTTGAATTTGCGATTTTTTTGTCACGTACCTACAGTATACCTCTATTTGTAATAATACTGATGCAAAGCCTAGGCCACAGGCCTGCTAGTTTTTCGGACTTTCTAATATGGAACCGTCTTAAGATGTTTTGCATTTGGAGACATACTAACTAAATGTTTATGCCTAAGCACAGCAGAAACCTTCTGTAGACCATGGAGTTATAAGTAATTATAACTTCATGTGTAGACCAGCATCAAGACAAATATCCCACCCATTGTGCACCCCACCACCTTACAAATGGTTGGTATGATCAACTGTTGGGTGGCTTTTGACAGAGGTGGGTTTCTTCTTCTGATTTCCTAGGAATAGACCTAGCCTCCCTAGGCTTTTCGTGGCCCAAACCGTCATACACCGGCTAGGCCTATGCCTACCCGCTTGTAATAGGCTAAGTCTAGCCTAGCAAAAAAGTAGGCCTAGCCTAGCTAGTTAGCTACCCGGTACGGCACCACTTCCCTAGCTAGGCCCAAGGCTAGTTTAGGAAGGAGGCCGCCTGGCCATAGCCTAGGCTAGTAGGCAAGCTAGGACTAACATAGGACTCCTGCAACAGTAGAAACTCACCGGAATTGTCCAACAATTAAAAGATTAAATTGTTGTTTTCTCCCTGCGTATCTTATTACTCTACAAGATAATCATCTATATTTAGCAGGCTTAAAATAATGACTCCCACCCACACTCGGATTAAATCCGTCGATGATTTTACCACACGTGATTCTTTCCGATTTTCTAGCTCTGTGCATGGTGAATAGCGCCTCAAGCGGCGATGCGGTCTTGAATGCATGGTAAGAAAGGCAAGAATGACTTTTAGCCAACCCCCGCCCTCACCAATAATAATGATTTCGCATAAAATTTTGTTTTTGGCCAATTAGCGCACCCACTGACACGAAAAATTTGAAATTTAAGAAAAAATATAAGCTTTTCTATATTTTTATTACGCCTGCCGCTGCATTGAAATCTCCAAAAATAAGATAGGCCGGGTACTACTAAACTACTTTTCCTTTTTTTTTTTTTTGAAAATTTTTTTGTTTACAAAATCGCTTTAATTAGGTTATTGTTCACTGCGCCTTTTTGATAATGTTTTTGAATTGGCGCGTTATAAATTTCTGCATATTATTATTATTATTATTATTATTATTATTATTATTATTATTATTATTATTATTATTATTATTATTATTATTATTATTATCATTAAAGTTTATACTGTAAATCAACCTCTAATTGAAGCCCTGGCCTTCTTTTGTTTGCGAACTTCATGGGCTTCCTTTTGTTCTTTTCATAAAAATGCTGTAAATTTTGTGGATTTTTACTATAATAAATTTTTTGGATTTGTACTATAAGACAATTAATAAGGCCACTGTCACATCAATCTGTGTCATGCAGTGATCTAACTGACATTAAATCACCTAACCTAGTGTAAACCAAGCTTGTTTTTAATGTATTTTGTTTTTTGAAATTCATGTACAGAGTACGTACTGTACTACTCAAAAAGAAGCCTATGCTATCTTGAACAGAAGCGGGCTTCTTTTCGAGATTGCCTTCTTTTCGATGTTAATTTTGCCAAAAAGTGGGGTTTCAATTCGAGATGGGCTTCATCTCGAGATTAAGCTCACTGGGCTTCAATTCGAGTTTTTACGGTATTTCCTCCTACTGTTATATAAATTTAAAGCATGACAAGCATCCCATTAATACACTGTTTACATTCACCAATAAAAATTGTATTTTTTTTATTTTCTTTTCTGAACGATTCAGTGGGCCCTATAGGCTAGTATTGTATTTTTTTATTTTGATATTTCACTCACAAACTAACAAGACGAATTCACACCATAATATATACAAATATATAAACAATAAAATATAAATGTATAGCCTATATCATATCTACAATAAACATAAAAACAACATAAAAATCAATCGTTCGCTACAAAATCATGTAGATAAAATGAAGACCATGCTTCTCTTCAAAGGGAATGCATGAACTCAGGGGTGGCGCCAGCGGGGGAGGGGAAAGGGTCGTGGAAAGCTGCCTCCCCCCCCCCCGTCGGGGAGAAAAAAGAATTATATGTATTTTTTATATATCAGTAGACTCTAAAATCGATTAAATAAGCCTTTAAACCCCTGAATTATCAAAATTTTCGGGGGATTCGTCCCCAGGACCAATTTCGGAACCTTTTAATAGAAGCTCGACCACGCCCACTTTGCTTTCGTCACACTCACTTCATCTGGTGTTGACAACGTCGCTTTGTATATTACACCACTTCTTAGGCATTTCCGTCCAATGGACCCATGGTTTTTGTGTCTATGCCCCCTCCCCCCCTCGTGTGTCATATGATCGTCTGGCAGTAAACTCTGTAAGAGTAGTAAAGGTCAAGTGTGTAAATCCGGTGGAGGTACACCACACCTTTCCTGTTAACTGCATCCATGTGGATACTTTATGAGACTAATGAACTTTCTACCGACGTTGGTGGCGACGCTGTTGTTAAATGGTGGGTTGAATCTGATCATAATGATATGTCTCTTTCTGTTTCTTTTTTGTTGTGTGTTTTTACGTTCGAAATTTAGCAGCAGAAAATATCAGCCCACTACCAAATGTTTCTAAAACAGATCAAATGAAACTAAACTCACCTCAATGCAATTGCAGAGTAAAAAACCACTGGTGCCCACAATACAACTGAACATTCAAAATGTATAATGGACCATAAAAGACAAGCACACAAAATTAAACATATGTATTTTGGTGTATCTTAAAACACTCATCTTTATGCCCTCATAGTTCAAATAAATGCAATCAGCTATGTATATGGAGAAATATTACATCATTACAAGTAGCAAACACAGAACTTTAAACAAACAAATGGAATTTATATCCATGCCGACACGAAAGCAAGTTTTTGCTCAACCATGCTGTTTCAGTTCCACCTCCTGACCATCTGGCCAAGTGA
>NW_022729484.1:5081-7402 GCF_011630105.1 Anneissia japonica | reverse complement strand
CTATTAAGTACACTTTAGAAATCAAGGAATATAATAAAAAGTACATATAGTAGAAATAATAATATGTAGCATAATTCTACCGTATTCATAGTGAATTATTGCGTATGAAGGCATAATCACACGTAGAGCCTTATTAGTCCCTTAATGTGAGTTTTTAACCGGATTATCCATTTCATTTCTGCATTACGTCGTTCTTGTGTGGATTTAAAATTGCAACTTATTATTATAACCATAAAGTCATTGATGGTATGATTAGGTGAATTAAAATATTCACTTACTGGCCAGTTTGAGTTTTTGTCTTATAGATGATTGTGGTTGTTCATTCTAGATCTGAAAGTAAGACCAGTTTCGCCAACATAGTTTCACTTGTTGCAGTGAGGTATATAATAGCGAGTTAAAATGTAGTAGTACTGGTGGCCGGATTGTTATTTGTGTCCCTGGTGGAGTGAACTGTCATGTCTGTATTGACGTAAATGGCATCTAGAGCTGTTACATTGCGTGTTGCCATGTATCGGTTTAGTGGAGGGGAGTTTAGATGAGGTTAAAGTGGACTTTAAATTAGGGGGTTGCCTACGTGCGAGTAGAGGGGGGCTGTAAAAATAATTCTTTAATCGATGAGTCTTCTTGGAGGGAGAGGAAACTCTTTTTAAATTTTCTTAGACAGTTGTAGAATGTTGGGGCTATAGAGTCGAATACCGTAGGTAGCCGATCATTATTATATTTAGGTCTGAATGTGAGAAGATCAGTGCGAGATTTATGTGAGGCTTTTTCAATCTTGGTGTTGCCAATTGTGTGTTGCCATGTGTCGGTTTAGTGGAGGGGAGTTTAGATGAGGTTAAAGTGGACTTTAAATTAGGGGGTTGCCTACGTGCGAGTGAGGGGGCTGTAAAAATAATTCTTTAATCGATGGGTCTTCTTGGAGGGAGAGGAAACGTCTTTTTTAATTTTCGTGGATTATTATATTTAGGTCTGAATGTGAGAAGATCAGTGCGAGATTTATGTGAGGCTTTTTCAATCTTGGTTTATTACACTTAATTGGTAGTTACTTGACATGTTATAGTAGGAGACATCAGCAGATTCGATCGTTTGAGTCGAAGGCATTGACTGTATGAGCGATCGTTTAATGTTCATAGGGTGTGAGCTTCTGTAGTCGAGGTATCGATTGTTGTCTGTAGGTTTTTATGTGTACTGATGTGGTGATGTTACCATTCTAAACTAATAGATACGTCTTAGAATGGTAAATTGACTTAGAATAATCCATGGTGAACTTAATGCTAGAATGATACGAATTGCAGTGATTAAATTCTATAAGACTGTCTAAACCGGCTCCCAAATAAAAAACATATCATCAATATATCTACAATAATATGATGGTTTCAATTCAAAACTCGATCCGGTAACATCATGTTTTGGAGGTTAGCCATAAAAATGATAGCATAGCTAAGTGCCATCTTTGTTCCCATAGCATGAGTGCCATTGTTTTGCCTATAGTGGCATCAATTAAATTCAAAATGATTATGGGTTAATATGAATTGAATCATTGTGGATATATCACTGATGAGAGGTTGTAATTGAGCATTGGTGAGAAGAAATTCTTCGCAAGTTAATCAACCTTCATTTTGAGGAATGTTCTTCAACAGGTTTTGGCAAATTGTGTAACTTTGGTATTGTGTATAAGACTCCTGGGATTAAGATGAATTATGATTATGACTTAGTATCGGTTGTTAATGTCAAATTAGCCACCATTTCTATAGCTTCTTTTCTGTAGGTTTGAGTGTAATCGGAAGGTATAGCTGTTCATAGAAGTGTTCATTGGATACCTTCATCGATGTACTACTCCTGTCCATTATGGTGATGGCACCACCCTTGTCGGCTTGTTAAGTTTGATTACAATGTCCTTATTTTGGCGGAGATTACACATGGCTGTCTTTTCCTTTGGGTTAGGTTGCCGTTTGTTGAGTGGTTAGATTCTTTTGAATATATCTAGATGTGACTTAGCGGCCTTAGCAAAGCTGTCAATGTATGGGTTCCTATCGGTTGGTGGTGTGAACTGATTACCGCGCGCTTGTTGGACCTTTGTAGGTTTTTGAGTTATAGAGTCAGTGGTCTCTCTTGTCTTAAAATACTCCTTTAACCTAATTCTCCGGATGAACTGTTCCATGTCAGAGCATAGGTTCACAGCGTCGTTGTCGTGTGGGGGAAAATGACAAGGTCCTTTTCAAGAAGGTCTACGGAGTGTTCATCGGATGTGAGAGAATGACTAATGGTGGATATCTACCCCTATCCAGTTTTTAACTGCTTGACCGTATTTTTTTTTGTGG
>NW_022729484.1:0-5070 GCF_011630105.1 Anneissia japonica | reverse complement strand
GGGGTGGGGGGCGACTGGGGCCGCCAGTATTTTTTGGAGAGGCAGGCTCCCCCACCCCCATCCCAGATAGGCCAACACCACTGTTGCTTGGCAGCTCAAGACTGGGACGGTTGCAGAGGGTGCGGTATTGTATTAAATTGTATTAACAAAAATAATTGTTGTATTGTATTGTTGTAAGGTATGAGAGTGCAATTTCCGGGCACCAGAGGCAGCAGGCGCGGATCCAGACCTCTTCGCACCGTTCGCCAATATAAAGTGATAGCAGTGCCTGGTGGTCTGGTGAATTCCAACTCTTTCTGTCAGAAATGCCACCTACCTAAACCAAAGACAAAAATATATAGACAAAATAAACCTTTTGCATTGTCTAAGTAGGCCTATTAATCAAAGATGGAATGTAATTAAATCGGCTGCGTACACTGTTGAGTTCTTTTATTATTATTTATATGATTTATGTCACAATATATGGTTAATACAAAATCAATCACAGGGATGATAGACTATACATGTGCGTTGATTCTTATAGGACCTAATCTTATTGAAATGCATATATAATTTTATTATAATTTGTTTTTCCAAAATTACACCAAAGCGAAAACATATTACTTTAATTATTATTTTTTGATTAATGAATTATTATTTCAATTTTTTAACGAATGCTATTCGTTAAAAAAATACAAAACATTTTTTTAATGGAGTTGGTAGCCTAATTGCAGACCTAGAGCTTAAAACTTACGAACACACCTAGATACAGTATATCTAAAAACGCATTTGTGGGATAAAAAATACTGAGACATTGAAAAGATATCTAATAAGCGTATAATACCGGTACTGTATTAATTGGCCGGTAAAATGTAATGTTTCCAGGCCCGTATATCCAGTAGGTGGGGGTGATACGAAGAGTGTGTATAACCAGTTCACTGTTCCCTGGTATACCGGTAACGCACCCAACCAAATTTGATAGGGTCACGTTTCCAAGACAGTTGAGAATGTACTGAATATAAATTTGCGATTTTCTGTGATTTAAAAATAAAATCTTAAATTTTTACATTTTAACCAGTAGGCCTAATCTACTCAGTCTGTTGTAATTCGGAAAAACGCAATTTATTCAATTTTGAAATTTTTGCTTAGGGGCACCATGATGTAATCTATCATGGAACTTGGTCAAATTATTTTGAGAGTAACCATTATATCCGACCGTCCAACCACTAGCATGGAAATGTTGGCAATCAACCAATCACAGAAGACATTTATGCATATTTAATTACTTTCCCAGGGCAGTTCTGTACAATAAAAATGTATTATTATTTTTCCTGAAGTTACATCTTAAAAGTTGTGGTCATAAGATTAATTTTAGAACCGCATTATTAACAAGATTTTTAGGTTTTTGAATTGCATTTAACATGTGTATAGTATAATGATTTTGATAAACAATTACAAATTTCTGTACTATCTATTAAACATTTAAAAAGTAAACTTCCTTATGTTGTAGTCTATATTAGACTGTAATATTTTTAAAGAAGACCATTCAACAAACAACATGAAACAACATTTCCAGACGTTGGCGCATGCATAAAACGTATAATTTAAAATAAAATTATAATTCCTGAAAATTGGATATAGAGTGGACTTCCTTATGAATTAAGCCTAAGGAAATATATGTATATGGGTCTGAACTTTGTTGGTGACGAGGTGTTTTTCCTTGTTGTGGTCATATTAGATCATTAAAGACCATTCAACAAACAACAATGAAACATATCAAACTTTTAGGTTAAACTTTCCGCTTCCAAGCATGCATATAACGTAATTTTTTAGATATAGGGCCTATGATATTTTCATGACAGTCGAGAATGTACTGATTATATAAATTATAATTACTGTTGTACGATTGTGTCGTTGAAAATGTGACGACGAACTCGGGATACGGGCCTCGGTTGGCACTCATATCAAAGGGCCTGTTAATTAACCTTGCACATGAGCTTGTCGTCACCTGCTACGATGCCTCATCCTCCTCATTATCATCATCACATCATCATCATCATCATCGCAATTAATTGTCCATGGTAAAATGGGGGAGAACTATTAATAAGTGTGTATTCATTCATCAATAGAAGTATCATAATGCACGTATACTGTAAGTGTATTTCTCAGCATCTAGAAAAAACAAAACTTTCCGAAGCTAGAAGAACCATTCGATTTTGAAATTTTGGCTTCGGGGCACCATGATGTAATCTATCATGGAACGTGATCATACTCCAAAAAAATTTTTCGAAATATGAAATTATTTTGAGAGTAACCATTATATCCTACCGTCCAACCACTAGCATTGAAATGTTGGCAATCAACCAATCACAGAAGACATTATGCATATTTAATTACTTTCCCAGGGCAGTACTGTACAATAAAAATGTATTATTATTTTTCCTAAAGTTGCAACTTAAAAGTTGTGGTCATAAGATTAATTTTAGAACGGCATTATTAACAAGATTTTTAGGTTTTTGAATTGCATTTAACATGTGTACAGTATAATGATTTTGATAAACAATTATAAATTTCTGTACTATCTATTAAACATTTAAAAAGTAAACTTCCTTACGTTGTGGTCTGTATTAGACTGCAATATTTTTAAAGAAGACCATTCAACAAACAACATGAAACAAAATTTCAAGACATAGATACGCCACTGACTTATATAGCCAGATGAATGAAAATACTCAATCGATGTGCCACCAAATCGTAACCAGCCTTCACCATGCCCTCACGATGTCACCGGGGACGCAACTGCCAACAAAATATTTTTGGCAGCGAAGGGACGCTCCCAATAAACAATCAACAAGCTACTGGGTTTCTGGGTGGATTTCCAAGGTACTACATGGCTCAACTATTTTTTACTTAGGGGTTAATTGGTAAAAATCGTGGCACAAATCATACGACGTCACTGACAACGCCGGGGACGGCAACTCGATTTTGAGATTAATTTTCCGAATAAAGTTATACTAAATAACTTCTAATGACGAACTATTTGTCTTCGTTGTCTTTGTTGGTCATTACACCGTAACTATACCCTTTTTATTGGTGATATTACCATTCTCAATAATCTATGAAACACCCACATAACAACGTCACGTTAGATCGATCGGTGGGGACGCCGTGGTGACGCCGGTAGGGTCAATTTTCGTCGGAAGGTATCAAGATGATAAACAGTTTCATTGGACTAAATTCTTGCTAATGTTAACCACATGCTTACCTAAGATTACACCGACACTGGTTTCAAATGAAATAACTGACAACTTTGGTTTGTATCATATCTGTGTTGACTTCGTCGCCAAACGATGGCAACAAACGAAAAACAAAATACATCATACACTACATTGTACATACAATACCTTGTTATGGCATGTGTTAATGTACTGGACGAGTTCTCATTCCCGGCGTCACTAATTTGGATCAAGACGGCACGTACGAAATTATCTTCAATCACTTCCTGATTTCACGACGGGCACATGACAATCGGGACGCTACGTACGGTACCTCTCTCATTGTGTTGATGTTGGGAAGGTTTTACCTTCCTATCATGCACAATAATACTTTCTTCCTATTTACAATTTGTATATGAATGAAATACGAATAATATTTCCGTGCATTTTAGAATTCTGAGAATATTCATCGTAATTGTTATTTTTTAAAGAAAAATCGTACCAACGTCATCTAGTTTTCTACACTAATTTAAGTGTATGGGTAGACTTGCAGGATCTTTCATATTCAAATATTATATTCATATATATTTATATAGCGCCTTTCTCTGCAGATACGAAGCGGTTCTCTCCCTGGTCATTGGATCCACATGCTTAAGTGTTGTTGCTGTATTCAGTGAAGGAGCAAGCAACCCCACCAGGTACCCATTTATACTCCTGCGTGGAGAGAAGCAATGCAGATAAAGTGCCTTGCTCAAGGGCACAAGCGAAATGCACAACGAGGGATTGAAACCCCGATCTCAAGGTTGTATTTACATCAGTGGCTTATACTTTTTTCTTGAAATCTGTATGCATGATCACCATCATCATCCACAGTATAATAGATTTAAGTAAGATGTTTCAAATGATATAAAAATGTATGCAAACATGCCTTTGGAACGGTTTTTCCCCCTGAGTTGTATTTACCTTAACGTCGACTCCGTCTTAGAAAGCACCAGGATTAATCACACAACAGTATCCTTTTACAAACCTCTAATTCTAAAAATAATCAGTAAATCCTGTGCAATAAATAAAAATACATAGGCCTACATAATTAACTGATTAACAAACACATTTTGCATAAATGAGGTCCCATGAAAAATTGTAATTTTTATGACTATTTAAGAAAGAATAATGCTGGACATTCACTGCGTCGAACGACAAATCCAACTCCGCTCCCTGTGAACGCGGCAAGCGCAGAGAATCGCGCAAAGTTCACAAGAGTTGACTTTCGGTAAAGAATGTCTCGCTTCCAATGATTCGCTTGCCTGTTCCCAATGCTGGCCGCGCGCAAAAACTCGAAATGGCGGGTGGCAACAGAAAAGTGATTTTGTTATCGCATTGATAGACGGAGGAAAAGGGCTGTGAGACGAATCAGATAAAATCCTCAAGATTAACATTCCCAGAACTCTATATAATGAATCAAAAGAGTGAATATAAACACAGTTTTTTTAGTCATATTTATTCAAGGCCTAGAGCTAGGCCTCCTAAGGGTAGATAGTAGGCCTAGCCTACCCTACCATACGGTAGGTCTGGTGTAACAGGGTATCAGAGGCCTAGGCTGGACAGGCCTAATACTGGTAGAAAGAGGAGATAACTCAACTCGTCTCTGCAAATCCTTTTCCACGCATTGTCACATATTTTCTTCGCTCCCTTGTCACAGACCTAAACAAGGGTAGCCTACTGTTCACTATGGCGAGCCGAGTTGTCATTTAATCATAAATAGAGATATCTTAGTTTTAAATGGAGATATCTTAGTTTTTAATAGAGATATTTTAGTTTTTAATAGAGATATCTTAGTTTTAAATAGAGATATCTCTGTTAATAGAGATATCTCTAT
>NW_022729483.1:0-1149 GCF_011630105.1 Anneissia japonica | reverse complement strand
GCGTAAACGAGGCTGCTTCAGATTGTGGCAGTATGGGTTTGGGTGGGGGGAGGGGGGTGGTAACTTGCTTATGTCCCAGAATAGAAAACTGGTAAATACTCGACAAAACAAAATGGCTGCGTAGTTACCAGGATACACACTGCGTAATCGAGGCTGCTCCGGATTGTGGCAGTATGGGTTTTTCGTAAAAAAATGTTTTCATCCAGTTTTTGAATTCTGTCTAAAGCCTGAAATTATTTTTTGACTTCAATGTCTGTAAATATTGTAATTTTTATTTTCTAAAATTTAATCTAAATTATATTAACGCAAATATTGTTGCGCTAATCTGACCAATCGGCCATATTTTTTTGGTCATGTGCATAACTTAATGCTGATTAACGCATTCCCATTACGTTAATATTCGTTGTCAACCAAGTCTATTTTACGAACCAGTCGAATAAAAATAACACTCTACAAAAATTTGTACTCAACGAAATGAACCAGTCGAATAGGCCCAGTGATATAAAATGAAAGTACGCATAGACGGGCCCCTCAAATACGCCATATTCTGAAAATTATATTAATTGGGCAGATGATACCTCAACTTAAAAAGTAGCTGAAATTTTCATGGAAAATCACTGAAAATAGGTGTGCAAAACTGCATTTGTATATTCAGATGTAATGTTATAGTTGTAGTTTGATTTACATACTTGCTTTATACAGAAGTCTCAAAGCACTTGAGGTGTGGACTAGCTTGTGTAGTAACTTGCTTCTTCCCCCAAGTAAGTCTCTTCATGTCTGAGCTACCCGGTCAACGAAAGTAGTCAAGTTTTAGAAATTTTACAGTGTTGTATCACTCATTTATAACCTCGGCTTCTTATTTGCCTACTCTTGAAGGAAACTTCGTTTTCGAAAAAAAGGTTTTAGTGCCTGCTAAATTAGTGGGCAGTATGAAAACAGTACATGGCAAATGTGATAGCGAAATCAGCAGTGAAATTGTATGTTCCCAATATTTTATTGTGATGCGATGTGAATAACCAAGTATTTTTTTTTTATATTGAGCATTCTATTAGACGCATGTAGCATGAATAGAGTAACAACTTAAAAAGTAAGGGTGCATGTTATGATATAATTAGAATCCTGTATGAAACATGTACACAAAATCCCCAT
>NW_022729482.1:0-618 GCF_011630105.1 Anneissia japonica | reverse complement strand
TATATCTTATTATTAATCATCATTATTTACCCTTAATTTTATGTATTTTATACGATGTTTACTTCTTTAATACTAATATTATATGCATTGTTCATTTATGATTTTATGATGTCGGTCTAACTTGCAGCACTTCTTAAGGCTCCTTTAAGCATATGCAATTGTCTATATTATTCGTACGGTTCAAATTGTTTACAAAATACTAGTGTAATTTCAAACTATAGACAGGTTTACATCATTTGTACGAGTTTCAACACAAATTGTAGTGTATGAAATAAAAGAAAACGCCATTATGCTGGCATTTCGAACACACAATTATTGCGGCTTATTCAAAATACCATGGTATATTGAAAATCACGGCGGTATACGGTATTGAAGATACTACGGTATATTGAAAATCACGGCGGTATACGGTATTGAAGATACTACGGTATATTGAAGATACTACGGTATATTGAAAATACCGCGGTATATTGAAGACATTGCGGTTTTTATTGTGGTATAAATGACGTGGATTTTTAGCGTACTATAACGTGAGCAAACTGCCACTAACAGATGAGACGTGTTCCTATTGGACAGGATACACGACGTTGGATATGTAAAAGCCTATCTGATTCAAGG
>NW_022729481.1:0-868 GCF_011630105.1 Anneissia japonica | reverse complement strand
AGTAAATCCCAGATCAAAATTCATTTTGAGTATGTTGAAATAAAACATCCAAAACTGTTCATCCTGTGATTCGTGAAAATACGAACAATGACAGTATATGCATTTTATGCACATGAATGTACATAATAAAAACAAATAAAAAATTGTATCATACCGGATTGCACACATATTTTTGTTAGTATGAAATACTCAACAAAACACCACAACACTAAAAAATGGTTTCATTGAAAATCGCTACACACGATCGCCGATTCCTTTGGCGATGCTGATTGGGAGCGTTCCCAATGAACCTTGCCGATTCCTTTGGCGATGGCGATGCTGATTGGGAGCGTTCCCAATGAACCTTGCCGATTCCTTTGGCGATGCTGATTGGGAGCGTTCCCAATGAACCTTGCCGATTCCTTTGGCGATGCTGATTGGGAGCGTTCCCAATGAACCTTTCCACTAAGCTCTGCTCATTGGATATTGTTGCTAAGGTCCCACAAGACGACAGTGTTAAAACAAATCAATTGCCTTGGTTACAACCATAGCCTTGTTTACACGGCAGGAAAACATATGCGAACACGCGTGTGTTTGTGAGACAACACGTGTGTTTGTGAAACGCGCACGTATTCCTAGCACTGTTCTGATTGGTCAGTTGTTAAGTTTGATTGACACTCTGAAAAGGTCAATTTTGTTGGGGTCAGGTCAGGGACAGCAACGCAGTGCAATTATTGCATTGAAAACCCTGTGACGACTGTGTAGCGATTTTATGAAAACCAGGCTTAACAGATCAACACCAGTAACTCCGAAAGACCGTTTAAATTGCATACCTATCAAAACTAAATGGACAAAATCAAACGTACAGTTTACCAAGCATAGTAGAATA
>NW_022729480.1:0-557 GCF_011630105.1 Anneissia japonica | reverse complement strand
AAGTGTAACACATCATTATATATAAATAACGTAAGAGAGTTTATTATTTAAAAGATTAGCAGTAACATTTAATAATTTAAATTGTTCGGATGAAATATCTATTTTTTTTACGTTTATCCTCGTTTAGAACTTTATGAACCTCAGTTTATTGCAAATTTGTACCATATAGGCCTATTGTGTTTCTTTGTATATGCTCCAGCCTATAGTTCCTATCTCTGTTGGTTGAGAATTGAATAAAATAAAATATATTGTATAGGCGCTGCAGTGTTCTTTATGTGAAGTGCCATATAAATGCTTACTGTGATCATTCGGGTCCAATGGCACTTCCAATTTCAAGCAGGTGTTACTCTTAATTTAGGTTGTATATGAGAATCATGAAGAAGATAGTCCTCGGATAGCAACATTGATTTATTGTTTTAATACTATCTGCAACAATAACATTCAGAATTTAGAATTTAGAAAGTTTTAGATAAAAAGCATTTATTAAAGTTTTCATAGGTTTGTTTTAACACCGGTTTGTGTTACCTTCAGTGGCGGCTCTAGGATATAATTTATGG
>NW_022729479.1:0-953 GCF_011630105.1 Anneissia japonica | reverse complement strand
GCTTTCCGAAATGCGCTAATGTACTACGAAAAATCCATAAATTAGAGACTTGTGGCAAGTCTAGCTGTGTGCTTGTGATGTTTAAAATGCAATGATATTTAATTCTACTCACCTCCTGTTGTTCTAAACACTCAACTGTTGACGTTTCAATCATATTCTCCAACACATCATCTGGTGTTCCCCTCCACACAGCGTGCATTAATGGCGTCCAGCCGTCCTACGAAAACAAATATTACACTGAATTACGACACAGTTCATACAACTACCAACATTTTTTTTTACGAGTTTCATAATTTAAATCGTACGATGATTTTCCAATATCATTTAGGAATTATTTTATCAGAAACAGTTAAAAATGTGTTTTATAATACACGCATTCATTTAAATTAATTTTATTAATTTTATTTACCATCAATTTTTGGTCCATTTTTTTCATAATTATTAAGAGTTAAAATAAGAATAACAAATCACAATAATATTCTTTATAAGTGATTTGGAAAAGGGAGTAGGGATAAAATGTCTAAACATAAATGTTTAATTGTTGAGCCATGATTTGTGTTTGGTATGTTTAAAAAATGATATTAGCATGTCTATGTTTTGTCAGTACAGTATAGTAGGCCTTATGCCTTGTAAATTGTTCGTGCGTGAACTCTGTATTAACATTTTATAAATACACGAGAATACTTGACAACGGTGCGTGTAAAATTGTTTTAGAATTGGTGTCTGTGTTTTTCCAAAGTGTGGTACACATAATTTTAACGATGTATAGGCCTACTCATTAACTACAAAGAAGAGCACGAGTAAAATAAATACAACAGTTAATATATAAGAAGGAACAGTTGATAAATCATTTAGTACGAAAGTCCCTAGACAGAATGCCGCATGCCCAGCCGCATGGCCTATTTAGTACTAGCTTAGGCAAAGAATATTAGAACGTATTATTTTGTACGTCT
>NW_022729478.1:900-1093 GCF_011630105.1 Anneissia japonica | reverse complement strand
GTAAAATAAGTCGAAGGCATTTTTGAAGAATGAATCTTTCAAAAAGATATGTTTGCTGGTTTGGAAGTGGTGATCTTAATAGTGGCGTTAAATAGGTTTGTTTAATACCAACTTGTCTTTACCTGTGTAGGCATAGCCTAGCATTTAGTGCAGTACTGCTGAGTGCTGTATGTATGTAGAGAATACGGAATAC
>NW_022729478.1:0-811 GCF_011630105.1 Anneissia japonica | reverse complement strand
AACAATCAACACTATTTTAAATAAAGTGCATTAATTTACATGTTAATTATTAGATCCATGGAACTATCTAGGACCTACTACTACTACTACAGGCATTACTAAAATGCCAGTTTATTCGTCGTGGAATATGTGGATGATGCCTTGAAAGCTAGCTCAAATTTGCGCGGAAAATGGCTTGGAAAAATGTGCACAGAACTTAACTTCTGCATAATACATTGGCAATGGTTATATACAGTATTCAGATTAGTTCAAAGACTAATTTTCGGCATTCTTCTCGGAAATATAACCTCCCGCCTTAGGCGTGGCCCTGCTTGTTCCATGCTGGATCAAAAACTAGTAGAGGGTCAAATGTCCAGCCATTTTGATGGTCAAAATACAGGGGAATTATTAAATTACTGTACATTAGAAAAGATTGAGAAACAAGATAGTCTATTATACATATATTGTTTTATCTTCATTTGTAATTTTTAAACTAATTTTTATTTTTATATTACAAAAAAGTATTATATTAATGAAATAATAAATTCTATTCAAAATAATTGTTAATTAATATTAATAAAATAATTGCTATGTTACACCAATTTGCAATGCATTTGAATATGGGCTTTTCACAGTGATGGTTAATTAGAGTATATATATTTTCAAAAAAATTATCATTGATGATTAGTGCCAGAATGATTAATTCCTTATAAAGACATTGTAATATCAATACTAATTATTTTTGAATGGTGTAAGAATAGTCACTGTGATTTTTTTTAACTAGTCTGTTCAAACTTTTTATTGTACTTCTCTTCTTACAGGAAATGCCAAC
>NW_022729477.1:0-696 GCF_011630105.1 Anneissia japonica | reverse complement strand
ATTGTGAAGGTTGTGATAGTTATTGGAAACATTATTTATTTATTCATTCTATTAATTGGTAAAATGAGTTTGAATAATTATTGATGAGAGTGATTGTTGTATGCCATAAAATCTTCTGTCATACATTCAGAGCTTTTGAGGTTTCATTGTTGAGTTTGATATGAAACCAAAACAAATTAAAACGAGCGTAGACAGCAATGTTAGCCATTTTATTGTACTTTATAAAAGGATATAAATATAGTACTGTAAAATATTCATTTTGTGCATAAGGTGTCTATATAGTTAATACTATTAAGTTTGTATCAACCAACCAAAGCACTGGAACCATGTCATGCAACCTATTCCGTGTACACCAAGTTCTTCCCTTTTAATTGTTATGTTGTGTAATAATAAACTATAGTTTTAAATTGTTAAATTTGTACATAAGGTATGCAGCTGTATATAGTTGTAAATGATAAAATAAATGTGAACTGGCTTGTTATACTATACCTTGTACTGCTGTAAATATGTGTATGAGAGTTGAAGGTGAACTCTGCCTGTATAAATCAGATATTTATCTTCGTATTTTCTCCTTATTAGATGTATGCCGAATCGTTGGTTTTGGTATGAACGGGCTACTTTGAAAGCAAATGTGATGAAAAAAGCTTCCTAAATTATGCCAGAGAGTTTCTACTAGTATTCATAGATTAAGTGAGT
>NW_022729476.1:772-1063 GCF_011630105.1 Anneissia japonica | reverse complement strand
TGACATCTCGCTGCTGGCGAATCGATCTGCGCATGTGTATAAAATGGTATTTATTTCCGAAAACAGTATGCCAGTCAGTCTACAACAAGCGTCGCCTAAATGTAATAATTAGCACGTTGAAATAGGCTAGTAAATAAGTTTAACTGGGTTCGTAAATAATATTGGCCTCAGAATATTGTGGCTGAGACATGAGCCGATTAAACGTAGAAATAGGAAACCTAGAAATATAGTAAAAACGCTGAATAGTACTCCAGCGTCGCGACATGCGGACGTTGGTACGAGTAGGTTAGT
>NW_022729476.1:0-758 GCF_011630105.1 Anneissia japonica | reverse complement strand
CTACAAACGTCGCCTAAAGTAATTGATTTTACCCGGCAGAACGAAAGAAGGAAACTCCGCTTTTCAGTTGTCTTAGGCGCAGGTTTTTTGACAAACAATGACCTTTCAGAGGTCAAATTGCCACCATAAAGCATGTAGATTCCCAGAAGTACTAATAACAATATTGAAAGTACTCTCGCCATGTCGACTTTACGAGTGGATGATCCGCGTACACAATGCACCAATAATGGACTGTCTCCGAATTATATATCAACTCATGCCTATTTTCATAGGCCTACTAATTTTATATTTAAGCTGAAACTGGAAAATCCCGGTGAACCCCTTTTTGGCCCAGCAGTATACTTATATATTCGTCGCAGTAAGACTGGTGTTAGTACTGTACATTCCATACCATATTATCAAACTTGTGCCCTTTTTTCTACTTTTCGACAGGAAATATTTTGATTTGTCAAGACCTTACATTCAGTGTTTGTTTTTTGTGGTTTTTATGTATGTAAATGGGCCTACTATAAACCAAGTAGTCTGTGTGTTATGTCAATTGCACATTATGATTTATTATGGGTCTGATTACAGGGAAAAGGAAACAAAACGCTTTTCATTGTAGAACATACTCCCGGAGCAAGGAGAACTGAATGCTTAGTTGGGGTTTTCCAGCATGCTAGGACCATACTTATTTTGTAAGTGGTCATGGCAAAAATAATTTTCTTTCAAATTGAATATTTTACTGCACATGACAGGGCCGGCGGAACGTTTTTCAA
>NW_022729475.1:0-762 GCF_011630105.1 Anneissia japonica | reverse complement strand
TATAATAATCATATATAATTCAACAGGACAGTTTTGCGCTTTTTAAAATATCTAAGCACTCTACCTAGTGTTTTGGATTGAAAGCCAAAATTTCATATTTTTGTGAATTGATCTTACAAATCCTAGGCCTACTAAAGCTGCTCTCCCACCTAGGTTTATTTCACCTAAGAGTCGTACGATTTCTACGAGTTAAAATTTGTGATCTTTGGAAAGGACCTATACGAGCTTATTACGTGTTAGCTACGAGTGAGGTACGACTCTATGGAGTTGGTTACTAGTTATGTATGAACTATGCCCAACAGAGCACCGAGTTAACTACGAGATTATTAAGAGCGTAACAAGTTTGTACCGAAAGATACGAGTTAGGTACGAGCCAACTCGGTGCGCTTGTACTTACTCATACTCGTTTCGGCGTGCTCGCGTCAAACTCGTAGATGACAAAACCGCCGACGAGTATCCAGAGTAGTGTACGAGCTACTGTAGGTAGGAGTACCCAGAGTACTCTACGAGCTACCTATGAGTTTTTCGAGTTTACTACGAGTTATCTACTCGTGGCGATAATTTTGAACATGTTCAAGATTAGCGCCACGAGTTCTGAGCTGCTATCGTTCTGTTAAATTATGGAATTCCTGTCATCAGACCTTCGTAGCAATATTCATTCACTTTCCTTACAATCCTTTAAAAAATCTCATTTAATTACCCCTTTTGTTTTTCTTTTCTGTTTCTTATATTTATATATGTGTGTATGTGTATATGTGTGTA
>NW_022729474.1:0-805 GCF_011630105.1 Anneissia japonica | reverse complement strand
AGTTCCTTTCAGTTGCGCGGAGCGCTCATGTCGACGAGTTGAGTTGAGTTGAGTTGAGTTGAGTTCCGTGTCGACCTGAGCCTGCCTTTTGACACAAGATATCGTTCTCCGCGATTTACGCGTAACAAATAGAAGCGTCGATTTGGCACAAAAGTAATCAGTTTTGGGAGAGGGCGTCCTAGTCGTTGCCATGGATCTGAGATAGGGTGTTCGCGTTTCGCCATAAGTTCGTTACCAAGTACGTTATTTTTTTTCCCTATAAGAAAGTATAATACATACTTAATATACAAAACCACCGTCCACCCGTCTTACCGTCCTGTTGCGTAAAGTGCCTATTACAGAATTTGCACGCGTAAATCGCGGAGAACGCTATCTTGTGTTTTGTAAGATCTTTGCTGTAATGTACTAGACGAGTTCTCATCCCCGGCGTCACTAATTTGGATCAAGACGGCACGTACGAAATTTTCTTCAGTCACCTGGTTTCACATGACAATCAGGACGCTACGTACCTCTCTCATTGTGTTGACGTTGGGAACATTTTACTTTCCTATCATGCACGATAATACTTTCTTCCTATTATAATTTACAATTTGTATATGAATGAAATACTAATTTTAGTTCCGTGCATTTTTAGAATTCTGAGAATATTCATCGTAATTGTTATTTTTTTAAAGAAACAGTTTTCTACACTAATTTAAGTGTATGGGTAGACTTGCAGGGTCTTTGTCTAAATTATTAAAGTTATATCAAAATAAGCTATAACAATGTGTTAAGCATGAATCTGTACTTACATCAGTGGCGTATC
>NW_022729473.1:0-1340 GCF_011630105.1 Anneissia japonica | reverse complement strand
CCAATATTTTGCACTGTGACTCAGTTTTGCACTGTGACTCTCAATTTTGCACTGTGACTCTCAGTTCTGCACTGTGACTCTCACTTTTGCACTGTGACTCTCAGTTTTGCACTGTGACTCTCAGTTTTGCACTGTGACTCTGTGTTTTGCACTGCTGACTCTGTGTTTTGCACTGCTGACTCTCAGTTTTGCACTGGTGACTCTCAGTTTTGCACTGCTGCCAATTGTATTTTGTCCTTTTGGCGTTCCATACACAAGACCATTGAGGCCGAAAGAACACTCGCTGTGATCGCACATTTGACAAGATAATTAAAAGTACTGTAAAGCTGATTGTTGGTTAATTAGGCCCTAAATGTTTGGGCAGGTGATTTTAGAACACTGATGGGCCATGTAGCCGGCTAGCAAGGTAGGCCTCAGTACAGAAAACAATCTTGTGGTGGGAAAATGGACAGATGTCTATGGTTAGTCAGTAATTGCTGCGAAGCAGCCAATTCATATTCTTGACAGCAATTTGACCTCTGAAAGGTCATTGTTTGTCAAAAAACAAGGGGCTAAGACGACTGAAAAGCGGAGTTTCCCTTTCGTTCTGCCGGGTTAAACTTTAGGCGACGTTTGTAGACTAACCTACTCGTCAACGTCCGCATGTCGCGCTAGCCTTATCCTACTCTAGACGGGATATGACCGGTTGAGCCGCCGACAAGTTGAGCCGCCGGTAATTTCTATGGAACGCCAAGTGCGTTTCTCAGTGAATGTAGTCGGCTTGCCGATGTCATCAGTGAACGAACCCCCCGGATACCAGCTACATATTCATCCCACAGTCTTGTCAGTCGTTGATTTGCTGTTGTATAATTGCAAAATCGTATTAAAAATGTGTTTATTTACGTTTGGTTTGCGGCGTATTTCAATTAACTTATTCATTATTTGTACTATTTTGTTAAATTATTTAATTAAATTATTTATTATATATAAGTTTAACAAATACTACAAAAATAAAAAGTATATAAATTACAAAACCATAGTAAATACTGTATAATAACATAGGCCTAACACATTTAAATATATTATTTATTATTCATGCAAAATCGTATTAAAAATGTAATAACTTGATTATTTTTTACGTTTGGTTTGCGGCGTATTTCAAAATATCTTATTCGTTATTTGTACTATTTTGTTAAATTATTTAATTAAATTATATTTATTATATCATTATATATAATAAATGATAAGAATGTATGGAGTTTTTTTTTTACTATCTTGCAAGCTGACTGAGCAAATACTCACAAAATTTTAATTAACGATAGAAAGAACAAGTAAATAAATTGAAATACGTCCCAAAAATA
>NW_022729472.1:0-625 GCF_011630105.1 Anneissia japonica | reverse complement strand
CATAACAACATATAGGCCATCAAGGCTATCTATAGTTTGATGTATAATAGCTAAACATATATTAAGAAACCAATCTATGACTATTATAACGATTAGTCGTTTTTTTGTAACGTACCGAGTATGCTGAAATGGAGCAACAATAGCAAAACAACGTTCCATTGCTATCATTATAATTGTGAATGAAGATGAAACCATCATCAAATTGAATATAATAGGAACAATACTTAAATCTATTACTGGGAATCTGACACAAATCCATGACCCCCCTATAATAGCATCCTTCATTGCGAGGTTTATTATTTGATAACTACTGAGTTTCTTACGTATTTCTTTGACAGCTAATGCAACAATGAATGTGAAAACATTTCCAACAAGAGCAACACTTGCGAAAGCAATCCCAATAACATTTCGTACAAAGAGCCAAGTAGCAAGTGGATCTGAAAGTAGCAAAATTATTTTTCAGATTTTACATTGATTTATTGTGGAATTTGAGAAAAAAATGCATAAAGATTTTCCCGACGGAGGGTTCCGAGGTCCCTGACGTGTTGGGGTGGAGGCCAGTGCCCCCACGAGGGGAAAGATTTCCCCGACGAGAGCTAAGTGGACGTGGTCCAGTCTCTCTTAA
>NW_022729471.1:0-816 GCF_011630105.1 Anneissia japonica | reverse complement strand
GAATTTTGATCATCGGATAAAGCTTAAATCATCAAGAAATACATAGTTATTATTATTATTATTATTATTATTATTATTATTATTATTATTATTATTATTATCATAACTTATTTAGTAGAAGCGGTTGGCGCAACAGTTGTGGCTCGGATTCTCGGATAAAGCTTAAATCATCAAGAAATACATAGTTATTATTATTATTAATATTATTTTTATTATTATTATTATTATTATTATTATTATTATTATTATTATTATCATAACATATTTAGTAGAAGCGGTTGGCGCAACAGTTGTGGCTCGGATTTTCAACCTTGATGTCAGTGGTTCGGAACCCTCGCTATGCCCTTAGGCAAGACATTTTATCTACGTTTGTCTCTCTCCACCATGTGTATAGATGGGTACCGGCATATGCTGGAAAGACAAAACAGACTGCAGTGCGGGAGGAGTGGCGAACCCCCCACAGCCTTGCACAGTCTGGCTCAAACGCTAAAGAAAGAGAGACGGGCACTCCGGCCTGCTTCAGGTTTCAAACCTTTACCTTTTACCTTATTATTGTTATTATTATTATTATTATCATTATTATTATTATTATTATTATTATTATTATTATTATTATTATTATTATTATTATTATTATTGTTATTATTATTATTATTATTATTATTATTATTATTATTATTACTATTGTTATTATTATTATTATTTTATCATTATTCTATTAGCAGGTATAATAACATGGTAATATTTCTTTTTAAAATTAACAAGATCACTATCCTATTTACATTTACTATATTCGAAGACATCCAAAATGTATTC
>NW_022729470.1:0-518 GCF_011630105.1 Anneissia japonica | reverse complement strand
GTCTAGAAAACCTATTAGCTCTAGAGGTTTGCTTGAGGATGAATTTAAGAGGATAACCTTTATCCGGGAAGTAGGCCACGAGCTTGTTGACGTGGTCAAAGTAGTCATCATCGTCGGAACAAATTCGTCTGATGCGAAGACATTGGCTGAATATCAATGATTGTTTGAGTTTAAGGGGATGATATATATATATATATATATACATATATACATATACATACAAAAACAGTGGCTGTAGGTACACCAGTCGAGTTCCTATCTGATTGAATGTTATTGTTAAATCCAATCCACACATTACATCCATAAAGAATGAGGTATTCTTTTCAAAATGGTCTAACAATATTTTCAGATAAACTCACTTATCAACGGTCTTAATTTTTGATCGGAGTGCCTAAAATATAGGAATACAGACGTTTCGTCCATAGCATCGAAAACGCGGTCCGAATCTCGTTTCGGAGCCGATTCATCTAAGACAACTTTTTTTACCTTTCTTTATTGTTTCATCATCAATCATACTA
>NW_022729469.1:0-1378 GCF_011630105.1 Anneissia japonica | reverse complement strand
AAAACAACAATGCTGTGGAAAACAATGGCTGATTCTCGGTAAAGATACAAAAATGATAAGCAACAGCTAAAAAGTAAACGTAAGTAAACAACCAGAAATAGAACCAGAGCTTTCGGACAACACTAGTCCTTCCTCAGTGGCGAGTGAGTGAGGGTTGAAAAGCCAGATAGTATAAAGTGAGAATTTCATGCAAGCATGATTAGAAACAATAGGCTAGGTGGGATTAGAATAAACAGCCTAAACAGATAAGAAAGTATAATACATACTCCAAGTAGTAAACATCAAGGCCAAAACTAAACTTTATAGTGGCATGCCTCAATAATAATAATTTATCCAGAATAAATTGAAATGCCAACGGTTTAATTTAGTGTACTGGGAGAACGTTCCTAATATTAAGTCCAAACAAACGGTGTGGTGGTTTTAAGTAAAAGTTCCCAGTGATTCTCTTTATCTTTGCGATTTTTGTCGCTCCAATTGGCATTATGATCAATTGCAATCACTCTGAAATTTGAAATTGAATGACCAGCTAAATTGAAATGTTCGGCTACTGGTTGATCAAGCTCAGATGTTCTGATAGCTGATCTATGTTGTGTCATTCTCATACGGAGAGTGTTTTTTGTTTCTCCGACATATTGTTTACCACAAATATTACAATATATGAGATAAATGAAATTTGGTGAGGCACTTAATTGATTGCCTTATCCGAAATATGTGGTTTGTTTGGTTGCTCTTGAATGATTGTGTAGAATCAAGCAAGGAGCATGTTTTGCATGACGAACCACAAAGATGACTACCCAAATTATGGCTGTCGCAAGAGTTAATTTGCCTCTTGAATTTAGATCGTACTAATATATCACGAAAGTTAGGTGGTCTGCGATAGGCTATGAACGGTGTATCCAGAAAAACAGACCTAAGACGTTCTGTGGTCTGTAGAATGGGCTTTTTCTGAATTATAGCCCTTAGTGGTGGTAACAGGGTGATAGGTAAAGACCAGTGGCACTCTGGTCGATCGCTGACGTGGTTTGTACGTCAGTGTTTGAGCACGAGGTATGTCCTTTATTTTTTTTCACAGCATTTTCGATGGATCCTCGATGATAATTTCTATTCCGGAGATGTCCGGATAGCTCTTCTGTGCGATTCTGAAAATCTAAATCCGAAGAACAAATGGGTCTCATGCGCAATGCTTGGCTGTACGGAATGTTTTTTGTACAGTGCGGGGGATGACAGCTGCTAGGGAGCAGGTACATATACTTATCCGTGGGTTTACAGAAGAGATCAGTTTTGAGTGTACCATTTTCCATGGTCACGGTGATGTCCAGAAAATCTACACTGCTTGTGAATTTGTTAGCAGTGAATTTTAATTGTGGGATGAGCCGAA
>NW_022729468.1:0-569 GCF_011630105.1 Anneissia japonica | reverse complement strand
TAATATTATGTGACTCTGGTCACCAAAACATCGCCTACAAATTGAATTATCAAAGTACATCCGGAACCTAAATGATAAGAGAGCAGGCTACACAATTTCATGGAAAATATCAAACAAGCACGATCTTATTCAAACATATCAAACGGCGGCAATCTATGTCTATAAGAAAAGTACTTAAGTTAAGCAACAGCAATCTTATTATAGTAGACACCATCGCACAAATTTGCTCAAGGCCAATAGTATATATATTATAATACTTATTAATAAGTCCATGGTCTAACATAGCCCCAGTACAATATTATTGATCAAAATAAGAATACTGTATAATTTCATGTCACAACATTAGGTATATCAAAGAAACACAAAACCCACATATTCGGACTTAATAAGGATCTCAGCATCACAGGTAATTACAATTTCCCATAATCTTAATTCACATTATTTCTCAGGATTTCTTTTATTGCTTATTCGTCTCCTTTCACAATGAATTATAGACCCATTAATTAATTAATTTTTTTTAAATCTAATTTTTACTTTTTTGATAGCCCATTTTTGTCTAACATTCCTAT
>NW_022729467.1:0-542 GCF_011630105.1 Anneissia japonica | reverse complement strand
AGACACGAAAATTTGTATGCCGCTTACATAACGCTACTCTTATTCCGTGAGTCTGAACATACCCAAAATTGGGTAAATACAAAATGAGTACAAGAATTAACAAACATACCGGACGTCTCTCCATAGAGTGCATACCTCCGCCCTGTGCAGGCGCAGGCATTGTATAGGCGATTCCATTATTTTCGGTACAAAAATCAATTTCCGTGAACTTGACCTTGTCCTTAGACCCTTTCTTCCCAAAATTCAAACATCTCTTTCTTAGATTATTATGTAGCATTCCACTAAATTTCATGATAATCTATTCCTTAGTTTTTACGTACTATTGCTTACAAACAGACAGACACCAGTGAATACATAACCTCCTTGGTGGAAGTAACAAGTACCGACTAATAATGGAATAATTATAATGCTGATATAAAATTAAGCCATTATGTATCTCATAAAATGTACAAAATATACATAGGCCCATAAAAGATTTATAGGAAATATAAATCTGATATACATAAACATATGATAGCCATGTAATAATCAAACAATAGCCA
>NW_022729466.1:0-627 GCF_011630105.1 Anneissia japonica | reverse complement strand
TATTGGTGATTTCCACAAAGATGATAGATGTTATGCATTATCAAAACATAGTGATGCTGATAGCTCTGTGGTTAAGATGCTTACCTTAAAATCCTAGGGTCTTGAGTTTAAATTTTGAGAATTGTCCAAAAAAATTAAGTGTGAAAAGCCTGGGTAACATTATTTTGATGAAATTACCCAAGCCGCATGGCAAGTTTAACCAAGCAATGTTGCCCAGAAGAATAGCCAGATTGTTTTTTCTAATGGCCCTGTCACACCTTGACAATTTAGCCAGCATATACCGATGTATTAACAATTTTGCAAATACGCTGACGTATGTCCTGATGATGACATAATTAATGTCGAAATATTGAATCCTGACTCGATGGTGTGCATTTTGATACTTAGAGTATGTATTATACTATCTTATCTGAGATTAATCAGTGGACCTTTCAGTTTTTATGTCGAATAAGTTATGGGTAAGTTTTGTAAATTTAAGAGCACGCTTGTATACGTCTCAGCACGACATGGTCGTCGAGAACCTTGCACATGTACAACAGTTTTTAAATATTCAAAAATGGGTGTCCATAGGCGACTCGCCGGCCACCCGGAACCCATCCCCAGGGACAGGAGGGGCAGAAACCGGAG
>NW_022729465.1:0-664 GCF_011630105.1 Anneissia japonica | reverse complement strand
TGTAAATACAACTTTTATTATCTGCATTAATTAAACGTAACCAATAACGTAAAGCATTTCTAATATCAGCAACAGAAAGTGAAAATCTCCCGCATTCACCCATAACTGCAATAGTTGGAGCTGTGCTGCCTATTCCTAAAATAAATCTGCAAAACCTAGAATGAAATTTTTCAATAAATGGTATGTCATTGATTCCCCAGATCTTACTGCTATACATTAATATTGGTACTATTTTTACATCAAAAATTTTGTTCCACAAATGTATTGGTAAGTTGCCAAATTGGTTATGAATTAATCGTTTTAAAGTAAAAAGAGCTTTGTTTGCTTTTGTAGTTATAACTAATTGCATTCGCCCATGTGCCATTTGAATTAAACACTACACCAAGATAATTGTAAGATTTAACTACTTGTAATAAAACATCTTCATAATACCATTTTTCTATTTTTTTAAATTTTCCCCCAATTTTAAAAACGACAACATTACTTTTTTCAATATTAACAGTAAGACCCCATTTATCACAATAGGCAGCCAATTTGTTTAAAGAAGATTGCAAACCAAAAACAGTGTCATTCATAAGAACAAGGTCGTCTGCATAGAGTAAATGGTTATAATGAGAAAATCGCCAATTTGAATTTTATGTGTACGTTCCGATGTATTTAATAT
>NW_022729464.1:0-755 GCF_011630105.1 Anneissia japonica | reverse complement strand
CTACCGTATACACAGAGGTATCTTGGTGCCAGTATGCTGGGCTAGCTCCGGTAGCTGTCACCTAATAAAATCCTGCGAATTAACTACCGTGCATTATAAATGTAATCATTTATGGAGCATTTAAAGAGGTATGTCTAAAGATTTTACTGATTCACGAACAATTGTCAAGGCTAACAAATTAATCAGGGCTCGCAGAATCGCCTGCCCGACGTCCCAGGGCAACCAAATATCTGCGTCGGGCAACCAACATTTTTCTGAAAAAATATTCTGTTAAAACGTTATAAAATATTCATAATTATCACAGGGTTTCTCACCTCGCCGGTCATCCCTGTCCGGCTTTCAAATTTCCGACCGGCAACTAAACTGCGCCATTTTTTACAAAGACTTTTTCAACCTTAGAAACATAATTAAACACAAAAAACTTTGCTAAAAAATCAAGGGCTTTTAACTGTAAACGCCCTATTCATTAAGAAAATAACAGTAGAAGTACACGTTCCCATGGTTACGTTGATTTTTAATTAAGAGTCTTGCAGTGGATAGGCCCAAAATATACTCATTTATACAGAATGAGTGTGCACGTCTTTGAAAATAAAAAGGTTTAACAACTGTTATAACACACAACAGAAAACAAACATAAACGCCATAGTAACAACAAAGTTAATGATTTTATTATGATGATCAATGACAAAATTAAAATGACATGTAAGAAGTGAACGTACAAAAAAGCAACACTTCGCAAAAATACAGCTGAACTA
>NW_022729463.1:0-612 GCF_011630105.1 Anneissia japonica | reverse complement strand
TGTGTGGATTTTTGCAGGAACGTTCGTCTGCAACTGCGTGCTACCGCTCGTTATGGTAAAATTTGTCATAATCAACGACCCCGTGGAATTCGGGCCAGATTCCGTTCCTGCGGTGGTGCACTACTGCTTCCTGTCGGCCGTCGGCTTCGGAAACGGGGTGCTGTTTGCGTACGCGATGAAGCGACTCACCGCCGACGCCGACGACGACGACCACGACCACGATAACGAGAAGACGAACAAGAAGGAGGAGCAGAGGAAGATCTCCATTATTGTATAAGACCCGATGACGTACGTCATCGAACGTATAAGCATGGACGTAAATGAAAATATCATTTTATTTTGATGAGATAAAAATGGAAAAACGTGTTGAATTCCGTGTCCTGTTGAATAACCAAAAAACATCGTACGTTTCAAGTAGCAGTTTGGATGAACTGACGAAAAACGTCGGCATTCTTTCGCAGCAAGAATATCTAGGCCTGCCCCGAGAACACGTAATCGAACTGAATCTGGACGCCGTCCTTCCGATCTTCGAAAAAAAGGCGGCAGGAGTTGCTTTGAAATTGGTCGACAATCGCACAATCGACTTGGAGTTTCCCGATTTGAACACTTACG
>NW_022729462.1:0-889 GCF_011630105.1 Anneissia japonica | reverse complement strand
CATATGGAAAAAGAGTGGTGAAAAATGTCATTTATTTTGGCTGCAAACTAAAATATTATAAAATTTAATTTAGACATTAGAAATGCAAATGTACTTTTTCAGGAGGTAAAGACCCAAGGATTAAACTGATTGCAGCGGCCTACTTGTAATTTTACTTCAACTAGGCGAGACTTTTTTATACCTTGTTTCACAAATTCATCTCTCGCACAAACTGATGTCAAATAAAAAGAAAATATTCTTTTTGTTCAATTAGTACACCCGCTGCCACGAACAATGGAAATTCCAGAAAAAAATACCTAGGTGTTTTTAAAATTTGTTATTACGCCCGCAAATGTGTGTCTAAGTCATTCTTTATATTCCTACAGTACATTCATAGATAGTAATGACAAACTGTTACTTTTCTACAAAAGAAAATGCCTGTATGTAGAGGCAGCCTAATAAAGGTGTAAGAAAATGTTCTGAGTTCTGCTAAATTAAATTGTAAACCAGGTTTTGTTATTGTGGCATTTGTGTCAAATTCCAATATTTAAAAAATAATAATATTGGGCATTAACATTGCACTTCAATCGAAAAACAATATTGGGAACATATAAAACTTTCGACTACTTTTTAAAGACAATGTATCATTTTTCAAGAAACAAATTTGTATTGATGCCTAGACCAGTAAACAAAAGTCATCTGTCTCTTATACACATCTAGATGTGTATAAGAGACAGCTTTTCATTTGGACACTAAGGTATTAGATATTAAGACTTACTGATTGTTTACTTTTATTATACTTTGTTACTTGTACTGATCAGATACTACGTTCTGTAAAAAAACTATGATTTATGTACTGTGCAAAAACATGATATAAATGAAATGCTTTCACTGTATAATAATATTATCA
>NW_022729461.1:0-828 GCF_011630105.1 Anneissia japonica | reverse complement strand
GATGCGGTCAGACGATCGAAAGTCATCGATCCCCACGACATCGAAGACATGGTGTTCCTGATGTATGTCGCGAAGAGGTGAATAACGATTCCGAATACACATGACGACATCATTATGTCATCCGTCGAAATAAAAATAATAAAGAGAGGAAAGAGAACGCCAAGACTGATCATTTCGAAACACCTCGAGGACGAAATGCTGTCTCCCCAATGCGAACGGTTTGTTTCCGACGAGCTGAACAAGTTCAAGAAGACGAAGTTGTCATCGATGAACTCAGTGGAATTCCCGAAGCGGACGAAGAGAAGTACGCTCGAAGGCATCAACATCGAGGAGGTGGGCACGAACACGTGTTTCGTCCGTCTCCGTCGAACTGACGTGAGCGAGCGGTACAATGCAAACATCACTGCAAACATGCCGGTCGGCACCAAAATCTTCGTGTGAATTCGGCGTAGTAAATAAAAATAAAATATGCTACATTCTCGGTACTTCGTGTTTTTTCGTTTTGATGTAACCGTATTTCTACCTCGGCTGCCTTTCGGCATACATACCGTCATCATAGTTATATTCTATTTAAGAGCGATACTCGTGGAGTTCGTTCACTCTGACTGTTGACGTCGTACTGTAGAACTCGATGGCGGACGACGAACGAATAAGAAATCTGCAGATGCAGATGGAGGAGAGAAAAGAATATATAGGAGTACTTGATAAAACCTTGGCCGTGGCGGCGAAGAAGAATGACGAATTGCTTAGAGAAAGGCTGTCTATACTCGAAGAAGAGAGAAGAACTTTCATCGCATCTGTCAAATCTTTAATGGAGTCTGTTCTTTG
>NW_022729460.1:23148-27869 GCF_011630105.1 Anneissia japonica | reverse complement strand
GGATAGGTACTACACTTTATCCGGGGAGTACTAGCTGTTGCTGTTGTTTTGTTTTTGTTGATGTTGTTGTTGTTGTGAATAATATTATACTAACAATCAATTAATAACATGTAAGAAGCTTACAGCTAATTACAGAATTCCATAAATCGGTAGACACGAATAATCGAGAATCACGGTGTCTGCTCCTTTGTTCTTAAGAAACTTATCGTATCGTAATCGCCCAAGTGGCGTTTCATGCCAGCGGCGGCGGCCATGACTTTCCGCTGGTAGATTTCATATAGGAATACCATCGTCAATTTTATGCTGACGTTTGTTTCACTGCTATTTATTGACTTTCGGCAAACTGGGTTCGGCAAACTGGGTTTCGGCAAACTTGGAATCATTCTTTAGATTCGGCAAACTGGCACTCGGCAAACTGGGATTCGGCAAAGTGGTCTCGGCAATCCGGGTTTCGGCAAACTGGATTTCGACCATCTGGCCTAGATCCACAGAATAAATAAAATCCTGATTTTGAACCTTGTGACATGATCACTGATGTGTCGTTATGCGTTCGATGTGGCATTATACGTTACGCATTGATTTGACCAGGGATAGTGACTTAAAACAGTTATAGAAATATGAAAAATGATGTTATTTAAGCCAATTTTTTAAAGCCAATATGTTTTTAAAAATGTGGGTTTATTTTTAATATTTAGTTTTTTCTTTTGTTTTATCATATTAGATGAGCCATCACGGATGAACTTATCACATTTTACTTCAAGTCTGGTTACACACATGTTGAAATTGCAGCCACCTTGAGTAACTGTCATAATATTAACATAAGCGGTCGCCAGTTACAAAGAGAACTAAAAAGAATGGAGCTGTGCCGTCACAAGGAACAAACTGACATTGATGAAGTTAGAAGATTTGTAGAACATCAATTGCAGCGAGGCGGTGAGTTACACGGTTATCGCTGGATGCATCTTAAGTTGCTAAAAGCAGGAATGGTTGTGAGTAGGGAAAACGTGAGAAGGATTTTACTTGAACTAGATCCGGAAGGGGTGGAGCTTCGGAAAAGAAGACGATTAGTACGTCGTCAGTATTCAGGCCGAGGGCCAAATTTTGTGTGGCATTTAGATTCAATGGACAAACTTAAACAGTATGGTATTGGCATTAATGCGTGCATTTACGGATTCTCGAGGAAACTAATTTGGCTGGAGGCAAACAGCACAACAAATGACCCTGAATATATTGGAGGTTTCTTTTTGAAAGCAGTAGAAATGATGGGAGGATGTCCTACTCTTGTCCTAACAGACAAAGGAACAGAAAATGGGCATGTAGCGGCATTTCAGATATTTCTCAGCAACCATGATGATACACTTGCGGGTAAAAAAAGTTACTTGAGTGGTCGAAGCACTGCTAATCAGCGAATAGAGTCCTGGTGGGGGCAACTTAGGAAAGAGTGCACAGAGTTTTGGATGACTCTTTTTAGATTTCTTCAGGATGAGGGCTTCTTCTCTGGAGATTTACTGGATGAAGAACTTGTTAGATTTATCTTTATGAGGCTTATTCAGGTTAGTGATTTATATCATCAATTATTACGTTCGGAAATCAAATTATCCAAAGTTTAACAGTTTTATATGGGTACGGTAGAGATTGTTTCACCAATTTTCTGTCACCGTCAATATTAAACACAAATTGAAAGAATTTTCAAATTCTTAAGGGGACTTTATAGCTATTAAAATTCAAACTGTGTCTTACTTTTGGTTGTTACTTTGGAGCATTGTGCCATGGTGAGTTGTGTTTATTTAAAAAATTCCAGGTTTTTGCACTGCATTGTTACACTCTGAACGCAACTCACCGCAATTCAACATACAAAAATATACAAATACAAACAAAATATAACATAATGTTGCATTGAAATCCTCAAATTTGGTATCAATCGGTAAGAGATACGATTTAAAACGAGGAAACAGGGTTCGGTCATCTCAGATAATCTTGCGTATTATCCGATGACTGGCAGACCTATTTCTAATACTGGAATGCCAATGGAATTTTCGTATGCCGATGATGTAAACGTCATTGGTTTTGAAGTGGAACCGTTAAGAAATATGTTAGATATTATAGAAGATGTTTTAAGAGAATGGAACCTTTTTGTTAATCAAGTTAAGACTGAGTTTGTGCAATTTGACAAACTAAATCATAATAATTGGAAAAATCATAAAATTTTAGGTTCTTTAATTGATAGCTCTAAAGATATAGATCTGTCTCTTATACACATCTAGATGTGTATAAGAGACAGTATTTGAATACTGTTGTCAAACAATTATTGTTAACAGATGGGAGGAACCAACGAATCCCGAAAGTGCTATGCGCTTGTATATTAATCTAAGGGACCATATTAGAAGAGAAATTGGAGTGTAGTGAAAAAAAACTCTTAGTATTTTTTATTGGTAAATCTTCTGCTCCGGAGAAAACAATTTTTTTTTTGAGAAAATGTTTCATTAGTTTTTTTTTTGTTTTGTCACTAAATTTTGTTTCAAGCTACACACTCTTCTATGATCATTTCATAACTATTGCCTTGAGTTATTATCCACCCTGGGTGTAGCCCCTCTACTCAAATACACATATATGTAAATTTTGTTTTAGTCTCTACCTTAAATAATAATCTTTTCATTAAAACGATGGAAAATATTACTGTTCCTTAAAAAAAAAAACCCTGTAGAAAGCAACATGGCAGCATCAATTATTACAAAGAACTAGATTATATAATGAATTATTGGTTTCCAATTCATGTACTTATTTATTTTTATTTTTTCCACTTTATCAGAAGAGCATGTGTTAAGGCATTTGTTTTATATTTGCATATTCTGGTTAGTTCTTTTTCATTTTCAATGATGTATACACTGATTTGCTTACTTTAATTTGGTGAACATAATTAGTGAAATTTATCATACCATAACTAAGGCCTTGCTGCTCTTTGATTGTATGTTCAGTTGACTATGAAATAAATGCTTAAAATGAAATGGAATGTAATTGATCATCTGTGGACACTGTGGTCTTCTTTAAATAACGGACACAATTTTCACTGTATAAAAAAAATACATTCTCAACATTAGCCTCAACAATGTTTTAATAAAACCAATTGGAAATCGAATACAAACAAAATGGATCATGAAAATGACAAGTAAAGTATAATAATAAGGTAACCTTCGATCGTGATGGAACTTAACACCCCAAACATATAACTTGCACCATTTGGTAATGTATAATCTAAACTACATGCGTCTATTATTGACTTTGATATCGACATGCTATATTCATAACGATTGATCAGAGATCTGAAATCTGACGTAAATTGATCAATAGTGGTACATTCGAAAGTAAGGATTATTTTGTTTACTAATGCATAGAACAGTCGTTATTGCCCTTTTGCCCCAAATAATTGAACAATTTTTATCTTCAAAATAATATTATTCACAGTTCTCTTGAGTACAATACAGCTAAAAAATTGAGGTAGGTAATTTTGTTATTGTTTTTGTTAAAGCATCAGGAGAGAGTAGAAAAAACAGTCACTCTCTCACTAGAAATATAATGGAATGGTATTCAACCAACAGTGTGTTTACAAAGCAACCACTGTTACTTGGTAGAGTATTAGTTAACTATTATTTTAAGATATTTTTGCTAATAACATAATAACAAGAATTAGTAAAATAATTTGTATTTTACTGTACTTACATTGTTTCTATTTTTTTTTTCATTTATGCATACACTCTGTAAATGAAATAAAACAATTATTAGGTAAAATACAATGGTGGACCACCTGCTAAACTGAACTTCTCTACACATTCAGGGTAACGCAAAAATACATTCAACAACACTCTGGTTTAATCACTTAAAAGGTCTAACCGAAGCCAGTGGTTTACCTACAATTACTAGGCCTAGGGCTAGATAAGAGACGGAGATGTAGGCCTACCCTACAGTCAGTAGTTAGACAGATAGACCTACTACAACCTAGCCTAGGCTATACTGCTAAAGTAATTAGTAATACTAATACTATGGTTTGAAGGCTAGGCTTGCTATATTACCGAGACTAGCCTAGGCCTAGACATAATGACATGCTAGTCTGCTAACAAATTATAAGGATTCCAACAAATAAATAGCTAGGAATGGTAAAAACCCTTATAGTCATTCACCTGCAGTTACCTTGGTCGTGCTAGCTACCAACAGGTACAGCAGTACATAAACCACCACATGACGTTTCTCATCAACGTGTGCATATGGGGCGTAAGAAAACTTCGGTGCAAGTTAAGGATGACAATGGAATGTTTGTTACGTCTGACTCTAAAAAAGCAGAATTAATTAGAAATTGGTTTGCGAGACAGTTTACCCTTGCTGATGAAGAAATTTTAGACTCATTTGATTGTCCACCACAGCCACTAAATCATCCAATTACACCTGAGGAAGTGAAAAATGCCGCTAATCAGTTAAATAACGCACGGGCAGCCGGCCCTGACAATATACCTGGTGAACTTTTAAAATATGCTTGTGATGAGTTTTATAATCTGTATGCTGAGGTAATCAATGAATGCTTTGAAAAAAACATTTTCTTAAACTGCATTGGTGAAGCGATTTTGTCACCAATACAAAAACCTAAGAAGCCTAAAGGACCCATACAAAATCTTCGACCAATTACACTAAGCAATTCATTAAGAAAGGTATTGTCACTTATTACACTGAAA
>NW_022729460.1:19479-22212 GCF_011630105.1 Anneissia japonica | reverse complement strand
TAATAATAATAATAATAATAATAATAATAATAATAATAATATAATCATTTCAGCATTATTACGTTGGCCTAAGCCTTGTAATCAAGAACCTATTTACTATGCCTATAATTAATAACTAGCCCATGGGAATATCTTTTGTGCTATTTCCCCTTTATAACGTCGTTTTTTTTTTTTTTTGTTCTCTAATTTCTCCATTGTCTAAGTTCCTAAGGTAGGTTTTAATAACATAATAATAATAAATAATAATCATTCGGCATTAATTAACTTGGTCTAGCCTTGTAATCAAGAACCCGCAGATACTATTTACCATATAACTAGGCTTAAGGCCTCATTTATACATTCATTGGTGCCGCTCTGCCATTTTGGCAGGTCTTTGACATCCAGTATTTTAGAGCTGCCTATTCTCAGCTCTTCTCTTAATTTGAAAATAACTGTCACCCTGTTTCATTTGAAAGCAACGCGCTATTCCTTCCTCTTTGTGCTTTCCCATGAAAGCGTATATTTTTAGTAGTTAGTAGGCCTAGGTAAATACTGTATGCAAAACCCAGATCTAACTAAAAAAAAAAAAAATTGTCACAGTATCTAACTCAAGTTCAAATAACACTTTCCATTACTCGTGCAGCTCAATCAAATATTTATATATGTCATTTTAAACGACCCATTACTATTAGCATGGTAAAATCAATGTATTTTTTAAAAATCAGACAGCGACGTTATCTCAGAAGTTGTTTTGCATTTTGTAGACGTTTATCTGTTGATGACCTTTTGACCTCCTGAATTCTGCAATATGAGATTTTCGGCCCGAGTCGATTCAGTCGAGACGGCCCGAGTGGAGTTTCATGTAAATGTTTCGTACGGAAAAAAAAAATCGCGCCCAGCTAATGATAAGGAGGATTCAGGTGCAGGTCAGCTCTATGGGGTGCCATACGCAGCAAAAGTCCATGTTAAAATCAAAATGTAATTGCAAAATTCAATGTCTAATTTATCAAAACGTAGGCGTAAATTTCTCAAAATGTAGATCTGGTTTCCCAAAATGAAGTTCATTTTTCAAGACGTAGTTCAAATTTTTCAAAATGTAGTTCTAATTTCTTTAAAATGTAATTCAAATTCAAAACGTAGGTCTGACTTGATCAAACGCCCTCTCCAAATTCTATTCCAAAACGTAAATCAAAAACCAGCCTGGTTTGAAATGTATTTGACAACAACACTAGAAACGGACTTTTGCTGCGTATGGCACTAGACTTGCGAAATGTAAATCAAAACTAATCAGCCAAGCATGACGTGGGCCTGTTCTATTAATGATGGGGAATCATTTTTCGCTGCAGTCCAATGCCGTGAACAACGCTTTCCAGTGCGTCTGCTAATTTTTAATGGTCAGGATACCGCGATCACGAGCCCTATGCTAGGCATTAGCTAGGCTAATGTGGGCTGGGATTTGCAACAAGGTCTTGGACTAGGCCTCTATGCTATAGTAGGAGGCCTGGTCCTAGTCTAGGCTTATAATATAGTAAAATTCTGTATAAGTAGTCATATGATTACAGGTTTACATTGTACCAAGATCGATATTAACGATCGCATTTATTTTTCATTGAAAATAAAAAGTAAGCTTTAAATAATTTAACTTAAGGATTTAAAAATATTCCAAACCTGTATGCTTAAAAAAAAATAAAATAAAAAATAAATAAATGAAGTTATTAAATTATAACACAAACAACGCGATAGGATATAAAATTTTAGAGAAGTTTTGTTATACTGTACTGTATTCGTTTTGGGGTTGCTACAATCAGGAGTTACAATCGATCCAACAAATATAAAGTACTATCTATTTCCTTACATTCCAAAAAGGAGGATTTTGGATGCTATTTAAATTTGCTGGAGATTGAAAAATTAACTGTTAACTCCGTTGTTAGAGAACATAGAGTGATACATGACTTTTCGGACTGGTATAGTCCTTCAATAGGTTCTATGTACTCTAGGTGTAAATAAATACGGAGAATAGGCCAATTTTAGTGAGAACTAAACATGTTTTAATAACGTACGGCCTATATACAATGCAAAGCAGATTGATCACAAAATCAGAAGCATGATTTCAAACATCAGAACCCAGCTTTTATTGTTTAAAAATGTCGGGGCCCCATTGAATGAAACTACGGTATTATAGTTTATATTATATACTTTTAAAGTTTTTTTTTTTATTTTCAATGAAAAATAAATGCGATCGTTAATATTGACCTTGGTACAATGTAAACCTGTAATCATATGACTACTTATACAGAATTTTACTATATTATAGGCCTAGACTAGGACCAGGTCTCCTACTATAGTATAGAGGCTTAGTCCAAGACCTTGTTGCAAATCCTAGCCCACATAAGCCTAGCCTATAATGCCTAGCATAGGGCTTGTTTTCGCGGTATCCTGACCATTAAAAATTAGCAGACCCACTGGGAAGCGTTAACGCATTGGACTGCAGCGAAAAATGATTCCCCATCATTAATGGAACATGCCCACGTCACGCTTGGTTGACTAGTTTTGATTTACATTTCGCATGTCTTGTTTTGTTGTAAAATGTATTTCAAAACAGTCATGCTTGGCTGGTTTGACATGGACTTTTGCTGCTTATGGCACAGATACACAAAATGTAAATCAAAACTAGTCAGCCAAGCATGACGTGGGCCTGTTCCATTAATGATGGGGGAATCATTTTTCGCTGCAGTCCAATGCCGTGAACAAACG
>NW_022729460.1:17152-19019 GCF_011630105.1 Anneissia japonica | reverse complement strand
ATCATAATTGTCTGAGAGTGCCATTTCCGGCCATTTTGAGGTGCCATAATCATAAATTTTCTTACCTCAGCTGCAATCATGGGGCTATAAGGTGGTATTGACCATCTGTCTCAAGTTCCTCCCTTCACTCCCACTCTCTATGTCTCCTACATTTACTGTGTGTCTCTAGACAATACTTAAATGAATGAAAATTTAAATAGAAATCCATTAAAACAGGCCCTCGAAATGCTAATTTGTCAGAGCCTCCAGAAGGTTCGCCCCACCCTCACGGTGACCCCTAGGCAATCGCCCATCCTAAGGTCCACTTCGGTTGCAAAACGCACATCCCCATCGAAAATCCTGCCTACGGACCTGCCCTATGCTAGGCATTATAGGGTAGGCTTCATGTAGGCTGGGATTTGCAACAAGGTCTTGGACTAGGCCTCTATACTATAGTAGGAGGCCTGGTCCTAGTCTAGGCCTATAATATAGTAAAATTCTGTATAAGTAGTCATATGATTACAGGTTTACATTGTACCAAGGTCAATATTAACGATCGCATTTATTTTTCATTGAAAAAAAACAAAACAAAACAAAACTTTAAAAAAATCAACTTAAGGATTTTAAAATATCAAAAAAAACTGTACACTTCAATAAAAAAATTAAGTTAACTTGAAACACAAACAACGCGATAGGATATGAAGTTTGCGAGAATAATTGGTATAGTTGTACTGTATTTTCTGAAGCGCCGTTTGTTTCTGGGGTTGCTACAATTAACAGTTGTGACATCAGTGGCGTCACGCTCGGGCGCTGACGGAAGGGAGGGGGGAACGCCAGGGCCCCAAGTGCGAGCCCCCCCCCCCCGACATTGTTTTAACAAAATATAATATAAACTATAATACCGTAGTTTCATTCAATGGGGCCTGACAGTTTTAAATAATAAAAGCTGGGTTCTGATGTTTGAGAACATGCTTCTGATTTTCTGATCAATCTGCTTTGCAGATTGATCACACAGTTAATTTTTCAATCTCCAGCAAATTTTATATAGCATCCAATATCCTCCTTTTTGGAATGTAAGGAAATAGATAGTGCTTTTCCTTTGTTGGATCGATTGTAACTCCTGATTGTAGCAACCCTAAAACGAACGGCACTTCAGAAATACAGTACAGTATACCAATTATTCTCTTAAACTTTATATCCTATCGTGTTATTTGTGTTTTAAGTTAACTTTATTTATTTATTATTTTTTTTTTTTTAAGCGTACAGGTTTGGAATATTTTAAAATCCTTAAGGGGTCATCCATTATTTTCATCATTTTCACGCACGTACAAAACGTACGCTGTGGGGAGGGGGTTGAAAGTGTGTGTACGCTTTTCACAAAGTACAAAAATAACGATTTGGAAATGTTAGCCTACGTTTTTGTATCTAGCAATTCACGAGTAAATGTTAAGTTTATCAATTGTTTATACACAGCGTCATCTTGCATCTCTGATTAACGATGTGTTTGTTAAAGCATATTGTGTATTTATAAACAATATTGAAATACAAGGGAAATGCACTCTAGCCAGGGGCGGATCCAGGATATGAAAGAGAATAGTTTAAAATGTCTAAAAAAAGGGGGGTCCTGGGAACTTCCTAGATGGCCGAAAATTAGCTTTCCCGACTTCTGAGGAGTTTTTAATGACCTTAAAGTTCTTCAAAGTTCAAGGTTTTCTCCTCTTGAAAAAGATCAGGTAATTTTATCTCATTCTTTAGGCCACTATATAGAGAAAAAAAATCAAAGACATAAGCAATATATTATTATATTCCAACAATATTGCGTAGAACGCACTTTCGTAAATACATTATTACGACATTGAACCAAAAGCAGTTTGTATAATTTTATTTA
>NW_022729460.1:15348-17027 GCF_011630105.1 Anneissia japonica | reverse complement strand
GTGAAAGGAGAGCTCGATTATTTTACCACTCACTAATTTTGAATTTTCTATTGATTGTCAACGAACACAACTATTCTCCCCGACGCATCAATCAGGATGTAAACAGGCCAAAAGGCGGAGACCTAAAGACAGAGATTTTTTTAGCCGGAATGTAGTACCATGGAGGACCTCCATGGTAGTACCCAGCTATAGAACAGCTATCCATGCTCAGCATGGAGTAACGCCTACGCGTTCTCGTGCTAAAATCCGCAGGCCACCGACCCTTTATACCGCAATGATTTTTATAAACAATCACAATTCTCTGTACTATCTACTAAACATTTAACGAATGAACTTCCTTGCGTTGTGGTCATATTAGACTGTTATATTTTTAAAGAATGCCATTCAGCAAACAACATAAAACAAAATTCCCACGTCGAAGCATAAAACGTACAATTTCCTGACATTTGGAAATAGAGTGGACTTCCTTATGATTTTTCCTTATGTTGTGGTCATATTAGAATATAATATCACTAAAGACCATTCAACAAACAACATGAAACATAGGGCCTATATCAAACTTTTAGGTTAAAATTTCTGCTTCCGAGCATGCATATAACGTGATTTTTTAGATATATATTTTCATGACAGTCGAGAATGTATTGATTATATAACTTATAGATAATTACTGTTGTCCAATTGTGTGCATTGAAAATGTGATGACAAACTCGGGATACGACCCTCGGTTGACACTCATATCAAAGGGCCTGTTAATTAACCTTGCACAGGAGCCTGTCGTCACCTGCTACAATGCCTTCTCCTCCTTATCATCATCACATTATCATCATCATCATCATCACCTTCATCATCGCAATTATTATTGCTAAAATGGGGGAAATCTAATAATTAAGTGTGTATTCATTCATCAATAGAAGTCTCGTAATGCACGTAAGTGCATTTCTCAGCATCTAGAAAAAACAAAACTCTGCGAAGCTAGGAGAACCCCAAGACTAACTGCAAACCACCCCCACCTCCCAACGTCTAAAATAATCTTCCAGCGACGGAACAAGCAAACATTAGGTTTTCCCCCCATGACCCCGCCCACTCAGGGAACCCATTATGTGCGATAGTCAGGGTACAGCTCGGTTTCCATATAATCGCTCACGCTATCGGCGACAGTTGCCGACGTTATCATGAAGGTTGAACCTGGTTCAACTTTCCCGAATGCGTTGCAGACGCAGACGAATCAGGGTGCATTGCTAGCTGCCTTGCGCAATCGGAAAGGTACCCCGATTCGTCTGTGAACCACAACTGACACGACTGTCGGCGATAGGGTGAGCGATTCTTGGAAACCGAGCTAAAACTCTGGATCAACGTTCTGAGAGGTCCCTATTCTCAAAATTGTCTATTACCTCAGCCCCAACCATGGTGGGGGCAGTGAGGTGGACCCTCACGCACCCCCATACCGCCAAATCCTTCATCCGCCCCAGGGGTGTCTAAGAGAGGAGGAGCATACGAGGGAGCATAACTGCCATCGGGAGGAAGTCAATAATTTTGTCGAGAAACACTGCTTTGAAAAAGCATTTTTACCTTCCGAGAGTGCCATTTCCGAGCGTCTAGAGGGGCCTATTCTTAAAATTTGCTCCAAGGGCCACTAAATTATATATAAATCATCAAAGAAAGGTAAATACAGTGTTCGA
>NW_022729460.1:14204-14641 GCF_011630105.1 Anneissia japonica | reverse complement strand
TTGAATGAAAAATAAATGCGATCGTTAATATCGATCTTGGTACAATGTAAACCTGTAATCACATGACTACTTATACAGATTATATATTATAGGCCTAGACTAGGACCAGGCCTCCTACTATAGTATAGAGGCCTAGTCCAAGACCTTGTTGCAAATCCCAGCCCACATAAGCCTAACCTATAATGCCAAGCATAGGGCTCGTGATCGCGGTATCCTGACCATTAAAAATTAGCAGACGCACTGGGAAGCGGCATTGGACTGCAGCGAAAAATGATTCCCCCATCATTAATGGAACAAGCCCACGTCATCCTTGGCTGATTAGTTTTGATTTACATTTCGCAAGTCTAGTGCCATACGCAGCAAAAGTCCGTTTCTAGTGTTGTTGTCAAATGCATTTCATAACCAGGCTGGTTTTTGATTTACGTTTTGGAATAGAA
>NW_022729460.1:11627-14121 GCF_011630105.1 Anneissia japonica | reverse complement strand
ACTTCATTTTGGGAAACTAGATCTACATTTTGAGAAATTTACGCCTACGTTTTAATAAATTAGACACTGAATTTTGCAATTACATTTTGATTTTAACATGGACTTTTGCTGCGTATGGCACCCCATACAGCTCAGCTTCTGCACCGCGAGGATTGCTAGGCCCCTATCACAGTTCGTCCAACCACGGAGGTAATATTTAAACGCACCTTCACAACAGATGTGTGCTGCAATGAAAGTAACCAACTTCACGCCAGTTAATAAATACAGTATTATTATTGATATGATACAGCCAATCCCATGCTTTCTCGCCGAGTTCAGCACATTCAGGTTTAGGCCTAGCCTAGAGAGAGCACAATAGTCAATATTCACGTCGGGTTTGCAGACATCTATTTGAAATAGGCCTACATATTAGTTTTGACATATAGTAATGTAATTGTTGTAGTTAATATAGCATTAAATAATAATAATACTGTATAAATATTTAATTTTTCAAACTGGTTAAGATCTAGGAACCTCAATTTGCTACGTACGACGAATGGGTGAATATCATCGTATCTATGGACAATTGCATCCTTTGCATAAAGCTGTATTTCCGAAATTTAAACAATGAATAAATATATCAATTTTTTTTTTTTTTTAATTAACATTTGATGAGAAGCTGAGTAAGAAATTATTGTTTAATGAGAAAGGCTTAATTTATTGTTCATTGTACAGTATGTTGGCCAAAAAGGAGGCTTAATTGATTTAATTACATGACATCCATTTGTTTTTCAATAAATTTATATTTTAATCTTAAATTAATCACAACACATTTCACCCATTAGTATCAAATTTTTTTTGGTATTATTTCTAAGTTACAGTGAGTAATATGCAACTCCAAATTTACAAACAATATTTATAGCATTCTATTGCGCCATAAATAAAACAAATAGACAAAAAGGAGAAAATGTGCAATTCTTTTAATTGTTCTGATCTCCATAGCTATCAGATTTATTTTTCAATAAATATAATCATTCTGTTTAATTTGTAAAAATAAAGAGGCTACATTGCAGGTAATAAGAAAACAATTTAGTTGCATTTATTTGGATTAAAATACATTGTAACTGTCATTGTACGAAACTCAAAAAATGATCCAAACCACAGTGATGTTACATTTCAAACTTTATTTGTTGATCTTTCAGTGTTTTACCATATATATTATCAACTGCTTCAGGAAAAAAAATATTTTTACTATTAACAAACAATTTACTATATTAATTACCAGTCAATTTAACGTCAATGCAAAAGAATACAGGAAGGATCATACTGTATTTAATTGTTCATTATCATAAGCATATTTCAGTACAATTAATATCGAAATGACACTGGGTTTGGTATACAGGAATGTGTGCTTCTCCATCAGATGCCAAGTTTCTCAAGTTTCATAACTTGACGGAAGTCAGTGGGGATCTTCTGGCTGGACTATTCACAGAATATCCATTCCTGCAAAACAATTAAATAAATAGATCTAAACAACAGTATATCAATTTTAATCACAAAATTATCAACAATTCTGCAACATCAGTACTGTATATGATAAAAACTGTATGAGATAAACCTGTAAAATAAAGTCAATGGCATTTTATAATTATAAATAATATATCTTTTTTTTTAAATTATAAATAGTTTGTCCAACTATGTCCTAGCCAAATTTTCATATAGGCATGACTACTTTCCATAACCATGGCACATTTAACATAGACCTTATCATTTTTTTATGATTAAAAATAGTTATGTATTATAGTATTGATAAATTATTTAATGTCAGAGATCCATGTAAAGTGTCTGTCTTATAGTGAAAATGTGAATTATTAATAGCAATCAAATATAGGTTAGCAAAGAGGCTATGGTTAAAATTAGTGTACCTCCTCTAGATAAAAATAGGGCTGCGACATTTTGTGAATATTTGGAAAAATATAAATTCCATCAAATGATTGAAAACTGAAGAATAAGTACAAGTACTTATCAAGCAGGTACAATAACAAGTGCATTCACAATCACTCACAACAGAGCAAGACAGAAGGGGTGATGGGGGCTGTTTATTTGATATTCAAATTAAGTTTAAGGTGTATTTTTAAAATTACTAAAAAAATGGTATCTGGTATTGGTAAATTCATTTGTTTTAACAAACTATAGCCCTCCTAAAAAAGTAGTTTTATGGTTTACATTTTATCTTACTGTCATTCACTTTCATTTATTTTAAAAATAAATGAAAGATAAACACAGAATTCTAATAAGTAATTTAAAGACTGACGCACCTTTACATTAGTTCTGGCCTCGTTGGTACCATCATCATTTTATCTAGAGACGAATCTCATAGGCCCAGCGCCAGTGTTGACACACTGTGATTTGATTAGGCGCCCTCTATGGGCGGTCTCTCGATACTCCATCTTGGATTGATCGGACCGTTGTTTTGTTGGCTGTAATAAAGCTTTGTTGTACACTACTGCTAGTG
>NW_022729460.1:6917-8668 GCF_011630105.1 Anneissia japonica | reverse complement strand
CTATGGGCGGTCTCTCGATACTCCATCTTGGATTGATCGGACCGTTGTTTTGTTGGCTGTAATAAAGCTTTGTTGTACACTACTGCTAGTGTGTCCGATTGTAGTCTTTGTACTGTGGTTGTTTCTTTTCCCCACTGGCGCAGCTCGTCCCGTCCACTACACCAGCTGTAGGTGGTTAATTCATGTTTCGCCGCGCTAATCAAATTTCTCTTTGCTCTTTGGAATACAGACGGGCTGCTCCTCTTTTTGGTGACATTCACTTGTTTTTAAAAATACGTAAACGTACCCGCGACAACTCTCATAGCTTATCCAGGTATACATTGTCTTCAATTTTGTGTCGCAGTTGCGAGAGCATGACAGCTTTTCCGTCGGCCTAGGCCTAGTGGTGGGCTGATAAATGTTCTAGTTTTTAAAATACTGAGCCTCGCGTGAACCTAAGGCGGTTCGCAAACCAAATACTTTCTAGACTGCAGCTTTTCCACGCACTCGATCTTGTGCGCAGAACAAAAAATTCTCTGGAATACAGCTTTTTTGGCGTTTTGGTTGGTGTTTTCTTTTCCTCCATTAACAATGTATCACGATATTCCACACACCTGCACGTACGGTACAATGTCCTAACTTCCCTCTACATTCGTGGCACCAAAACGAGAACCGTTTGATTGGTTGACCTTCCGTCATAACATTCACCCTATTGCCAAATACGGCATCCTAAAAATTACGTCATGCTTGTCACGGCCAGCGGTCTGCATTCGATTTGACTCACTCTTTTACAAGTCTCTAATTCTCATCAAAAAAGTTTCTCAACATAAACTGACGCTGGTGGCGCTTTCCGAAATGCGCTAATGTACTACGAAAAATCCATAAATTAGAGACTTGTGGCAAGTCTATGGTGTGACGATGTTACAGGACAGACCCAAAACCAGCACGAAGCGGGCATAAGATCGTGACCGTGAGTTTTCATGTATTGTTTTTGGTTCTAAATAATTAAATGTGCAAGTATATTGATTAATACTGTACTTACCCTTGCTTGTGTGCAATGTAAAATGTAACTTTAGCTTCGAAACATTATGGAATTGTAGATTCTTTGTTATGTCATGTATTATTGTATTATATTGTAGATCTTAGATGATCGGAAGAACGGTAGGAAGATTGGAAGCACAGACCCTGTAGTTTATTGATAATTAGCACAATTAGTTAAATATCATTGCTATGTATTGTTTATGAATGACAAGTTAATGGTAACATTATATTGTTATTATTATAGATATTATTATATAATTGGAGATCGTTGTCCAGTATATTAATGGTAAGGAGCACAACTAATTAATTATGCGATACAAAGTAACATGAGTATAAATTACAGATGGACTTATTGTTAATGTGATGTGTTGTGGTTAATTAAGTTTAACCCGAGTTTAATTCCGTGTCGTAACTTATTGCCGAGTTCCTGTCTCTGTTTTGGAATTCTGGAGGAACTTGTGCGCGACGGTATTTGAGTGAAGCGTTGTGGTGCATGTCTTTTTTTTTCATTGTTTTGTTGAGTGGAACGGCTGCCTGCGGGATTGGCTGGGTAATGCCTTGTGTCTTGTATGTAGACTTGCCACAAGTCTCTTATTTTTTTTAATTATTTTTCTCATTCTGGACAGCGCCACCAACGAGAAAGTTAATTTAGAGATAGACGGAATAAGCGACTTGTAAAACACTGAAGTCAGGCACCAGGATGCCAAAAGAATGACGTAATCTTATATTCC
>NW_022729460.1:5340-6395 GCF_011630105.1 Anneissia japonica | reverse complement strand
ATGCATGAAGTTAGCCAATCACGTGATTTACAAAATCAGTCATGCATACGATATCCCACATCAAATTTGATGTGGGAAATCGTACGCATGAATCGTTTGCCCAGGCCCTAATTCGAAAAAAAAGAAATCGAGTATGGGACGCCAATTAAATTAGGTATGGCGCGCACTAAGTGCAATAAAGAGTGAGTAACTTAAAATTAGGGCCTGGAACCCAGGCTATCTTGTATGCTGTGCCGTAGATTTCCTTGCGTTGTATGGTATATCGGGTACTGTGGCTCGGTTTCATGTACTGGTGTGATGATGTTACAGGACAGACCCAAAACCAACACGAAGCAGGCATAAGATCATGACCATCTTAGATGGTCGGAATAACGGGAGGAAGATTGGAAGCACAGACCAATCGCTCTTTCCGATTGACCACTTGATGCCGGGAATCTCAAACTCGGGAGCTAAACTTATTAAATTTAATATTAAGAGGTTTTTTTGTACACCCATGGTTCTGAGTTCGTGTTAGCCACGTTAGAGCTGAGTTCGTGTTAGCCACGTTATAAGAGCTGAGTTCGTGTTAGCCACGTTAGAGCTGAGTTCGTGTTAGCCACGTTAGAAGTGCTGAGTTCGTGTTAGCCACGTTAGAAGTGCTGGGTTCGTGTTAGCCACGTTATAAGAGCTGGGTTCGTGTTAGCCACGTTATAAGAGCTGTGTTCGTGTTAGCTACGTTATAAGTGCTGAGTTCGTGTTAGCCACGTTATAAGAGCTGTGTTCGTGTTAGCCACGTTAGTGCTGTGTTCGTGTTAGCCACGTTGAAGTGCTGTGTTCCTGTTAGCCACGATGAAGAGCTGTGTTCGTGTTAGCCACGTTATAAGCGCTGAGTATGATTCTTATTATTCTTGTATTTGTTTATTACCATATTATTATTATTATCAGGGCCGGCGGAACGTTTTTCAAAGTAGGGGCCCCGCTTATAAGCAGGCGCGTAACAGGGGTCTTGGGTCGGCGGGGGGGAGGTAATAATTTTCCCGGTTAGTAATTTATGACTTGGTGTGAATTCCCCCCCC
>NW_022729460.1:0-5262 GCF_011630105.1 Anneissia japonica | reverse complement strand
AACTAAATATAAGCATTTTCATCGTGGTTTTATTTATTACAATTCATAGGCCTATTCTTTCACCATCATTACACATTGAGGCCCTTCTTTTAGGTAAAACGATCTATCTTAAATTTTCTTTCTCAAGTTTGGGACTATTCTGTTTTTAAATAACTTAAAAGGCAAAGGAGGACAAGCACAAGCTTTAACCCTAACAAATGCGCGCACAAATTTTTGTGTTTTTAATTCTAATTTCGTCGAAATTGCTCTTATGTTATATATGGCCACACTCGTTTTTTTTTTAACAGAATATAAGCATTTTCCTTATGACTTTATTTATTACAAACATATTCTTTCAACATCATTACACATTGAGGCCTTACTTTTAGGTAAAACGATCTATCTTAAATTTTCTTTCTTGAGTTTGGGACTATGTGTTATAACTTAGAAGGCAAAGGGGAGCAAGCACAAGCTTTAACATAAAAAAAAAAAAATGCGCGGGAAACGCGCGAAAAACTTTTGTTTTTTTAAAAATACTAATTTCGTCTGAATTGATCAAAAATCCCTAAAATGTGCAATTCTAGAGGAAATTGGCCTACCCCAAAAAAATATGCGATTTAAAATTTGAGATTTTTTAGAGGAGATTTGCCTACCTCAACAAAATATGCGATTTAAAATTTGAGATTTTCAGGCACTTTCCCGGGTGAAAAGGACATTCAATGGGGAAAGACTTTCCACAGATGGATATTTTCCCCTTGTCCGTAACCCGGTGATTACGCCACTGCGGAGAATACCTGGCGGCTTAGATCAAATGCGCTATGGACACTTTTTGAAGTGGAGAAGGGGTTGCAGGCAGGGGTATTGTGATATCTGTTCATTATATCTTCCTTTTTATTCTTGTCTTTATTTTTCTCTTCTCTTTTTCTTTTCCTTTTTCCTTTCTTTTTCTTTCACCTTCTTTCTCTTTCCCTCCCTCTCCCCTCTTTCTTTTCTCTTCTTACCCAGCCCGGTACGACGGCTTGATCAGCCCGGTAAAAACCGTCAGTGGCGGGGGAGAACAGTCATTAAAGTCATTAAAAAATACTTCAGAAGTCGGGAAATTTCATTGTCCACCATTTAGAAATCAACATTTTCCCGGGAAGAACTCGAACCTCCCTTTCTCTGGGTTCTTTGATTCATTATAATAATTTTCAAGAGGGGAACACCTTGAATTTAGAAAGAACTTAAAAGTAATTAAGTTCTTCAAAATTCAAGGTTTTCCACTCTTAAAAACGGTCAGATAATTTTTTCCCATTGTTATTACTGTAAATAGGCCTTATGTGTGTAATACATACATAAAAAAAAAGATTGAGTAAGTTGCATACGTAGTTTTTTCATGAATCGATAAATCCCAAAAAGGTGGGGGATGGGGTGTCCTGTGGTTCTTCCCCGGTAAAATTTTGATTCCTAGGTGGCGGGAAATGAGCTTTCCCGACTTCTGTGGTTTCTTTTAATGACTTTTAAATTCTTCAAAATTCAAGGTTCCCCCCCCCCCACCTTGAAAATGATTCAATTAATCAATGGACTCCAAAGATAAAAGGTGTCCGGGTTCCCCCGGAAAAATTTCGATTTCTAGATGGCGGGAGATGAGCTTACCTGACTTTTGAAATGTCTTTTAATGACTTTTAAAGTTCTTCAAAATTCAAGGTTTTCCCCTCTTAAAAAAGGTCAGGTAAATTTTTCTCATTTTTTATTTTATGTGTGTATACATATATAAACAAATGAATAGTTGCATGCGTATTCTTTTTTCCATGAATCGATAAATCCCAAAAAGAAAGGGTGGTCCGGAGGTGGTCAGATAATTTTTTCCCATTGTTATTATAGTAAATAGGCCTTATGTGTGTATACATACATAAAAAAAAAAAAGATTGAGTAAGTTGCTTACGTAATTTTTCCATGAATCGATAAATCCCAAAAAGAGGCTGTCTCTTATACACATGGTCCTGTGGTTCTTGGCGGGAATTGAGCTTTCCCGATATTTGAAGTGTGTTTTAATGAATTTTATGTTCTTCAAAATTGTAATTTTCTAATAGCAACAAAAAAATATCAGCTCACGGGTCCTGAAAAAAGGTAGGTCTAAAATTCTTTTCTTTTTCCCATTTTTTTGTTGCCCAAGGGAGGGGTCAGGACCATTGACTCCTCCCCCAGATCCGCCAATGTGAATTGCGAGAAAATGTAACTCGGTCGGGTACTGGATAAACATTCTCTTTCCCATCCTTCTCCTCCTTCTTCCCTGCTTCTTTTTTTGCATTTCCGATCATACAAAAATCTCCAGACATTATATATTTTTCGCCAAAAAGTGGGGGGGGGGGGGCCCCACCCGCTTCCGCCGGCCATGAATTATTGTTATAACCAGTTATTATTGCATTGCCTTGAAGTGTTGATTGTAAATTGTTAGTGATAGAGATAGGCCTAATTGATAGTCTTGCAAGCAAAATTCTCTTTATATACGATACTGAATATTTGTAGTACCGATGGTGATAGACAGAATTGATAATCGCAATTTGTAAACTAATGATCTATTGTTCTATGTTGATGCTATAGTTAACTGTATTGTTGAAATCATTACTTGTAAGCCGTGTTAATTGCTGCGAAGCAGCCAATTCATATTCTTGACAGCAATTTGACCTCTGAAAGGTCATTGTTTGTCAAAAATCAATCGCCTGAGACAACTGAAAAGCGGAGTTTCCTTCTTTGGTTCTGCCGGGTAAAATCAATTACTTTAGGCGACGTTTGTAGACTAACCTACTCATACCAACGTCGGCATGTCGCGACCCTGGAGTACTATTCAGCGTTTTTACTATATTTCTAGGTTTCCTATTTCTACGTTTAATCGGCTCATGTCTCAGCCACAATATTTTGAGGACAATATTATTTACGAACCCAGTTAAACTTATTTACTAGCCTATTTCAACGTGCTAATTATTACATTTAGACGACGCCTGTCTCTTATACACATCTAGATGTGTATAAGAGACAGGTGTATACATTTTAAGCAGCGAGTCATCGCCAGCAGCAGCGAGCCATCGCCAGCAGAGAGATGTCACTGCAGCAAAACACTATTGTACCAACGCTGTTCTAATAATATATAGACAATGGGTCGTGCTCATATTATTTGTTACATTTTTATTATTCATTATTTTCACTTGACTCGCATAAATAATTTTGTTCGAAGAACATTTTATGCAGTTGTACTTCGCAGCACTTCACTTGCAATTTGCAATTTCTAGTAGTAGCATTATTATTCTTGAGCTCAAACACTGATATATTACATATTATTGAAGATCAATGTGTAGATTAATAATAATGAGCTTAGTAGTTTAGTGGTTATTATTGTGAATCGTTATACATTGATAGTGAGCATAACTGTTTAGTAATTGCTATTATTGTGAACTGTTCGATTAGCATATATTATATATTATTGGAGATCAATGTGTAGTTTATTGATAGTGAGCACAATTAGTTAAATATCATTGCTATGTATTGTTTATGAATGACAAGTTAAAGGTAAATATTATTATTATGGATATTATTATATAATTAGAGATCGTTGTCCAGTATAGTGCACAACTAGTTAAATATATGATACAAAGTGATAAGGGTATAAATTGCGATAGTTAGATGGACTTATTGTTAATGTGATGTGTTCTGGTTAATAAAGTCAACCCGAGTTGAATTCCGTGTTGTAACTTATTGCCGAGGTCCTGTCTCTGTTTTGGAATTTTGGAGGAACTTGTGACATGAGGTCCCGTGCTGACGGGGTTTCCCCTTGAATCTGCCACTGTTCAATAAAACACTTGACATAGCCTATAATTTTGTTTCACAAATGATTAATTGCTAATGTCAAGCGAAAATTTTTTTTTATTCGAAATATTTTTTTGTTTGACTCAATACAGTTTTTACAACCTATAACACATCAACTACATTGTACTATAAATTCTGTAGTTAACCTTCAGACAACTTTATTTAAAAAAAATAGCCTAATTAAGTATCTTATTGTTTTCGTTAAATTAGAGTTTAAATGTGGTTATATTACGCTAGTTTGAAGGTTTACTGTAAGCCAATCAGTTACACTTACTATACATCTTCGTGGTTAGCATAAAGAGAACTAGAACGTCGCTCCATTAAGAGTGCCTACTCCCCCCCCCCCATATACCTAAATACAGAATTCACGAATGCAGGCGATTTTTTCTTTAATACTCGAGGGTGGGTTTTTCAAAGAAACTTTACAGACGCACGTATACAGACATCAATCAACATTTGGGTTGCTCAACTCAAAAAGGGAAATTGAAATTTTCGTTAGATAATAAAATAATAATAATAATAATAATAATAATAATAATAATAAATAATAATAATAATAATGACGACATTGCAGCGTTCGTAAAATGTGTGTCACTGGTTGTGGGAACAGTCACAAAAGTGGGGGGAAATGACCCCTGCCACCCCCCCCCCGCTTCCGGCGCCGTTGCTTTTAATAATGTTTATATCTGTGCACTCGTTTAGCATGATATGCCTAAAACAAAAGTAAAAAGTTGGTTATACACAAGTGGAACATCTAAAAGTAATACTCTTGTTAAGGTGTTCCTATAGTAGCGTGAACTGTCACTTAAGAAGGGAGCTTGGTGGTCCTCAACTCAGTCCGAGTCTCAGTACGGGTAGTCTGATAGGCTAAGTAGGCGTAGCCTATCTATGTATGTAAATTGCCGGTAACTACATGTATATCACCCGTTTAGCATGATATGCCTATCTTAAAACCCTTAGTATTTTTTACTGTCTTGTTCAACGGTCTAGACCTAAATGCCCTGCTGTAGTGATACAAACTAGTTTTTAACTATTTTAGCCTACAAGTTAATTGTTTGAAATAGGGCATTAACAAAAAAAAGAAGTAAAAAGTTAATTATACTGTATACAAGTGGAACATCTTAAAAGTAATATTCTTGTTAAGGTGTTCCTATAGTAGCGTGAACTGTTACTTAAGAAGGGAGCTTGGTCCTCAATTCTGTCCAATAAGCTGCCTGTTCTCTCAAATGGAGCAACATAATTGGTCAATTCTCAGTTACTTGCGGCGACGACGCTGCCTATCGCACACCCGGTAGCAGTGAGGTTAGTGATTATTACGTGTTACCATCATGTGTACGAGATGATACATGTACGAAATGATGTGCGAGATTGCCCAACATTTAAAGAAAAAAAAATATTCTTGAAATTATGCTGAAAACGCCTAGAATATGCCGCGAATGC
>NW_022729459.1:0-1063 GCF_011630105.1 Anneissia japonica | reverse complement strand
AACAGAACACACTTAATAATAACTTATAAGGTGGCCTTTCGCGAGTAAATAAAAAAGGTACAGGAAACGAGGTGAATTCTCAATGAATTATAAATACATTACTGTTAGGCCTAGACTACAACTACAACAGTACCTATAGTACATTCATGTATGTGTTGTTTGTTGAATTATCGTTGTTTTGTAACGTCTTTGTAACGTGTTATAAAAATAATTCCTCCATGCTTATAACATTTAGTTGTAGGCCTATGTAATATATTTTAGACATGCCTAGGCCCTACATAGGCTAGCATAGCCGACTTGGTCTCAACGTGCATAGAAACATCACAATAATTTTAAAGTCGTAAACCTTCACAATTGTTTCTTTACGGTCGTTACTCACTTTGGAATGGAAAAATCCGATGTTCTGTTTTTTGGGGGGTTTTTTAGGTGTAGGTACTGTACGTACAGTATCATAAATCCTTATTCTTCCATCATAAATAAATAGTTCATGTGTATTAAAAATGGATAGGAAGAGTGTTCGCGTGTTTTATACATGTGACAGTATGTGTGCGCGTAACAAACAAAAGTTATAATTTTGTAATAAAGCGCTAGCTAGAAAAACGTATTTTTTATTCAGTCATTCATAGCGCAAGGACAAAGACATGGATATGCCTAGGTAAATATAGGCCTTTGTAGAAACTTGAACCATGAAGGCGAAATTTTCGATCTCCCTGGCCTTCAGCATCTTTTACCGAAACCGCCGCAAAATCAAGATTGCTTTATCATCAACCAAAAAATGGGATGTGATTTTTTTTTTTGCTTGCTGCATAGGAATAGGCCTAGCCAGAAGACAGTAAAAAGGGTAATTAAAACCAAAAAACAAACAACTTACGCTAAATACGGTTAGGCCTAGTAGGTCAACGCCTACGGACTTTTGCAAGATTTGTTTAAAAGATGTTCAGCCGTAAACAATGAGAGGTACCTGTAAGTGATATTACTTATTGAATTACAGTCATATCCCCACCAGGCTAGACCTAGCCTAGGCCCTACTACTAATCAAAACAGAAAAAAAAATGGCGGCACG
>NW_022729458.1:0-668 GCF_011630105.1 Anneissia japonica | reverse complement strand
TCGAAGAGTTGGAGTTGAACGAAGATTTGGAAGAAATCCTTGAGAACGTGCAAGACGAGTACCACAAACTGAACGGGATCGTAGAGGATAGATATGTCGTATTGGACGAGCTAATTAATTTTAATTAATTTTTTTTTATTTTTAGAGTACAATATAATTTTATGAATGGAAAAATAAAATAACGATGTACATTAATTCGGCATTTCTGTGTATTTATTTCACATCTCTATAAGTGTTACATAACGATCGTCGGTCTTACGATCAAAATGTCGAATGAAACGACTATTCTGCACGTTCCCCTCGAGATCATGTTCGACATCTTCCGACTTGCGGCCGACGACTCGGTCGCATTGTTGGAAATAGCAAACGTGCACCCGCACTTCGGGGACGCGTTGCGAAGCCGACCCGCGACGGCAGCGAATGCTTTCCAAGATCTGGAACGCTGCAAGTCGAAGATCTCGAAGGAGACCCTGCTTCGACTACTGACGCACGACGTCGACGACATCGAACGCATGCCCCACGGTCTTCGTCTGCACGTTTCGGACGAGGTCGACGAAAAGCCGACGTTCGCGACCGAACTGCCGACGAAGGCGTTCTCCATGTTGTCTTGGTTGACGATCGCGAACGCCCGTCTCGAACCCGCCTTCCTCGTACGCGTCCTCGACCAC
>NW_022729457.1:0-621 GCF_011630105.1 Anneissia japonica | reverse complement strand
TTATAATAATAATAAATTAATAAATAAATAATAAAACAATAAACTAAGTGCATGGATTTTAACTGGTAATGACATTGTACAACATAGAAAGACGACAAATAAACCCATTTTTTTATATTAACTCTTAATTAATATTTATAGCCCTATTTATAGTAACGCGTTAAAAGTATAACACCAGGAGTTAAAATAAATAATAATATTTGTATTGTTGAGATACTTTATTCCTTTATTTCTATAATAATGATGGTAATATTGTAGTAGTAATGGTGGTATGATGGTAAGAGTGATAATTACGGTGATTATTGTTGTTATTATTATTGTTGTTGTTATTATTATCGTTGTTATTATTATTATTATTGTTATTATTATTATATATACATTTATATAATTTTGCTGATGATATTTTTAATCTCTTGCTTATCTTGTTTGTTTCATCTTTTTGATGTTTGTAAGCTCAACGTTTTCAGCTGCCTGGCTGCTTGTTGTGCAATTTTATACCATAATAAATAAATAAATAAATAAATAAAAATAAATTATTGTTGAAAATTATTATTAGTAGTAGTAGTAGAGTAACATTCCTTGAAGGCCTGCATGGCGAGTGTCAATAATAATCATAGTTTA
>NW_022729456.1:0-574 GCF_011630105.1 Anneissia japonica | reverse complement strand
AACAAGCCTAAAGTACCGCCTTGAATTATCGCTTCGTAGGTACTGTTTTGAACGTAGCTACAAACTTTTACGAAGGTCATTGTTATGTACATTTTTCTTAATAAAATCAAGTTTGTTGTACAGTATTTATTTAACCAGACCTCTGCGAGGGCCAAGGTTCCTATGCGGGCATTCGTAAAATATTGCACTACTGTATTTTCGATGATGTAATGGCAACTAACGAGGGAGTGCTCGTGTTAATTTCAGATGACAAACACATTTAAGGGCAGATAGTTTCAGTTTTATCGTATGTAATCATGGCAATCACCAGGTGCTAGAAGTACCTCATGAAACAGCCTGTAGTGCAATAAAATGTTGAATTTGTAACCAAGCGTCATCTTGTTTAGATTTTATATCGTTCTGCACAGTATGCATCGAGCACTGTTGTTTATATATATATATATATATATATATATATATATATATATAATATAGGCTTATATTTATATATACCAGTATGATATATGTACATGAATATGATTTTGACATGAAGTAATTGAGAACAGTTATTAATATTAATTTCATTATTATTATT
>NW_022729455.1:0-821 GCF_011630105.1 Anneissia japonica | reverse complement strand
TCTCTAACATTCAAAAGCACAACAGCCCGAAATTAGACCATCAAAATAAAACATAAATAAATATAAACTAACCATAAAGCATGAAAATCGTATTTCAGTTATGATTCTAAAACACTCCCATAATTAGTAATTTCAGATTTGAAAACAAATGAAAGGTTGCCCAATATTTTCAGTTAAACTACATTTCAAAATGTATTGTGAAATATCTAGCCCTACATTATGTTTAATCATACACAACTTTCAAAGTTACACAAGGGTTCTGCAAAATACATAAAATAGCACTTACTTCTTTTTATTATTTCTTTTTAATATCATGACAACAAAGAGCATTCTTTATTATTTCTTTCTTTCTTTAAACCAAAAATTCTTCTTCCAAGGTGGCTCACATGTTTAGCGACAGCTGCCTAGGTTTAAGCTGACCAAAAAAATATTTAGCAATTTGGTAATAATACGGTATGAAAATAATTAGCGAATTAGAAATTTGATTAGCGAAAAAAAAATGTAACTAATGATAGCTTCATTCCATTTAAGCCTTTTGGATAATTTATGTGAATGAAAATATATAGCAAATTCAGCTTTTAAATAGGATTTGACTAATGACAGCTTAAACACTAGCTTCCGTGTAAGTACAAATGAAATATAAAAAGCACAAAATAATGTAACACACGTTGTGCCACTAATGTCAATAAAATATAAAGGAAATGACATCTTCCCGATCCATCACATTGAAAAATAATACAGTAAAATCTCCTAATTATGAACAAATCAATTACAAAAACACTTTAAAAGTCTTCAAAATAAATATAAAATGTTACAATTAT
>NW_022729454.1:0-747 GCF_011630105.1 Anneissia japonica | reverse complement strand
TCAAAAAGAATGCTTTCTTTAGAGCCTTCTCATCTTTCTTTCTTAAAAGATGTAAACACATTGAAGATAGAGGGCAGCAGACTGTATTTCGACACTATCAGACCGATAGTTCGTATACTGTAAAGGCAAAATTCGTGTGGCATTTCCAACCAACTTGACAAAGTTTAAATTCATGTGCCATTACCGTCGTCAGGCACGTTTTTTAAGGTATTTGTACTTGTGCGTTAAAATTTTTAAATTGTTAATATCACTTTTCAGATAATTTAAAGCACGTTTACGCGCCGTACGTTCATTTCCACGCCCACAGCACGTACTAAAGCTGGAAATTACGTTTCGGTTACATGTGTTGGGTTTGTGACACTGTATTAATACTACCGTGCGCACGGACGTAAGGACGTATGTGTACACATTCGTAAGTCCTAAAAAATGCTCAAAATTACTCTTTTCCTTTAAAATTTCTTTTAAAACGCTCAAAATTACTTTTTAAATAGAGCATGTTTTAGCATATAATACTTTTCAATCAGAAACGCGCGTGCTTCGTGAGGGTCAAAGTACTGCGGATCACCAAACTCGTCCTCAGTGACGAGTTCAAATCTAGTTCTTAGTTATTTTTTCTTATTGGTGATCCGCTAACACTAGCGGATCACCTCTTGTTATTGTCAGGATCATCATCATCATCTTTTTTTTGGTGATCCGCTACACTAGCGGATCACCTCTTGTTATTGTCAGAGATCTTTTTTTTTCCCC
>NW_022729453.1:0-1543 GCF_011630105.1 Anneissia japonica | reverse complement strand
TATATATTAATATACATATAATAACGTATATATTATATATGTATATATACATTCATTTATATCATCTCCAGTTGCATACTATGCTAATCATACAGCCCAATTTAGACTACTGAATATACGTTTATCTGGAGACATTGAGCTGAACCCAGGCCCGACGTATACTAGAGTTAATCAAACCGTAACATCTGACACTTCAGGATTAAATTTTTATTCCCAAAATGTGAGGAGTCTAAAAAATACACTACACTCCTTCAACTCTACATTGCTCAATCATTTGATAGCTAACAAATACAACGTTGTTGGCTTTTGTGAAACCTGGCTCAACTGCCACGTGCTAGACTCAGAGGTAACACATAATGGATTCACACTTTATCGCAGGGATAGGGACGACGAACGAAGAGGCGGAGGAGTTATGATGTTAGTTAATTCCGATTTTAATTCTCATCGTCTCCATCAATATGAAAAGCGTAACATCGAATGCTTATTTGTACAGATAATATTCTCTAGAAGAAACAAGTTGATTATAGGAATTGTTTATATGCCACCCAATGCTAAAACAGAGTCGATCCAGGAACTGTCATCCATGGTTGAATCAGCTCACCTAGATTACCCAGATTGTGACTTTATTTTGATGGGCGATTTCAACTTGCCTGGCATAACTTGGTCCATAAATGAACCACCTACCACTAGTAATGCAATCGAACAGTACTTCATTAATTCTGCTGTTAACCAATTTCATTTCCATCAATGTAACCTTGTTAACTCATATAGGAATAATAATATTTTAGACTTGATATTATGCAGCTATGATATAACAGACTCTGTATCGGCGGGTGATGACATCTTTGATTCCGATCATAACGCTTTGTGTTTTAGTTAAATTACATCATACCCCTCTTTTTAGGCCTGCTTCGACCCTATACAATTATAAGAAAATGGACGTTGATATATTGATTACCAAATTGAACGAGGTTAATTGGGAAGACATTAATGCTTGCAATAATATTGATGAGGCAGTCCAACATTTTAATGATATTGTATTTGAAATTGTAAAAAAAATCAATCCAAGGCGTAAGCTACCTCCTTGGTTCGACAAGGACCTCCGTTCACTGTTAAGAATTAAAGAACGACTCTTCAAATTAACCAGAGCCTTGCAGCCGTCAACGTTACTATGCATGATACATGGCTTAAAAAGTATATAGGCCCTATATAAATACGTGTATATATATACGTACATATATATACATATATACACATATATATACGTATACACGTATATATATATATACGTATACACGTATATAAATATATGTAAATACGCGGGCGTGTACATATATACGCGTGTACATACATACGCATGTATATTATACGTATATATATACACGTGTATAAACATACGTATATATATTTTGTATATATACGTGTATATATACGCATATATGTATATATGTATACCTATATACATATATGTATACGTGTATATATATATATATATATACGTGTATATATATATATATGTATACGTGTATATATATACGTGTAT